>NC_059434.1:16019411-16051911 GCF_021028975.2 Sphaerodactylus townsendi
GTCCCCTCTGGCCAGTCCAAGGTGGGGAACCCCTCCCGTGAGCCCAGGGAGGGGTGGAGTCTCTGCGGCTTGAGAGTCTGGGGGGAGGGAGTTCCCTGCTCCTGGACAGCCATATGAAACAGGATACGGCTTCAATGGCCGCTTTTAGCTCCACCGTAATATGTGGCTCAGACCTTAGATTCTCCAGTCCAGCTCGGAAGTTTCAGCACCCACCCTGGCATATAAGACGACCCCTGACTTTTGAGAAGATTTTCCTGGATTAAAAAGTAGTCTTATATGCCAGAAAATACTCTGTGTGTGTGTGTGTGTGTGTGTGTGTGTGTGTTTTATTTTTTATTTTTATCCATGAAAGTGTATTCATTTATATTTTGCTATATCTATAATTATGCTATTGTTAATATAAAATGTATATGTCTCTGTGTGTGAGTATAATATAAACAGCCAAACAACTCAAACAATTGCTATGCACAAAAAAAAACACAGAATAATATTTCAATGGACTGCAGCACATACTTCCAGCATCGTTCCCCCCAAATGGCTGTCAATTATGAAAAAAATATCTCGAATCTATAGACAATTAAAATGTCCACTTGCAGAGTATGCACACAAAGGCATGAATTGATGTGCAAAAAACTTTTATCTCCTTTCCCAGGATCTTCAAGAGCAGGAGGCAGAGATGGATATATCTTTTTTATGTAAATAATGAGGTTTGTGGATGGGGAGGGACTAAACCCTGCTTCCCTTCCCTGAAGTCCCAACGTGGCAACACAAGGTTTGTGTTTGTATGGAATCAGAAAGTCTTTCTTGGGCCAGTGGAGTCACCTACTGATTGGCAGAAAGTGGAAAAAACTGTTCACAGAAACACCAATCAACAAACCTTTTTGGCAGGAAGATTAGCTAATGTTTTGGTTGGATGACGTCCATGTGAGGTACATGTGTGCTGTGTTGCTAACTAACTTCCTTCCTTCACTGCTCCTTTTGATGTTGAGAGAAATGAAACCAGGCAGTAGGGTACTGGAATAATTGTCAGATCAGACAATTTCCAGATACTTATGAACAAAGGAAATCCTTCTGTTTGGAACTGGAATATTTAAGGTGTTTACAGATGGGCATGATTAATCAAGATTAAATTAATTAAGTTCCAATTGAACATCCTTAGCATGTGTTGCTTTTCCACCAAATGCGCAGCCAATGGGTGCTGTGCCCTTCTTCTGAAGGGTGAGGAATCTCTTAGAAAATGATAATTTGCTTGGATCATTTGGAATCTTCTCATGCTGGGATGCTTAAGCTCAGGATCCCCGATGCAGTATTTAAAAAAAACCGTATATACTGGCGTATAAGACTACTTTTGAACCCTGGGAAATCATCTGTAAAGTCTGGGAGTGCGTCTTATAAGGCTGAATTACTGAGAACTAGTGGTGGCCCTAGGCTTCCCAGGATCTGGAGCAGCAGCTCTGCTGCTGCGCTGCTGCTACCTCAGCTCTGGGTTCAGGTTCCTCACTCCTGAACACAAAACTTGCCCTACTCTAGCTTAATGGCCACTGCCAGCCTCCCTGCCTCACACTGTGCAACTGCAGCCACGTCAGCCTCCACCTGCCATGATCATAGTGCAGCTGTCGAGTGTGCTTCTCAGAGGGAGATGATGCCTGGAAACTTTGGTGAAATGTGAAGTAGGGGTCAAGTTTCTCCCTCTTCCTCTGAGTGGGAAAATTTCCTCCAAGTTGTTGGGCACGATTGCTTTGGAGTTCTCCTAGAGGCGTCAACGGCAGCTGCATGCCGCAAGCATTGGCAGTAGTCTTACTCTGGTGGTATATCCCCAAACTCTATATTTTAACTGGAAAAGTGCTGGAAGGGTTGTGCTCGCTCTGTAGTGCCCAGTCATCTTATACGCCGGTATATACGGTACCTGTTTCAGACACAGAGACATTTATGCAGCCACAGCTGGTGCAATTTTTGTGTGGATGTTCAAGGTGGCAGCTGAGCAATTTCTATAGAAGATTCCCAGATGAAGCAAATTGCAAAAGGTTCAGAGATCTAGAAGAGCTAAGTCAACTCTCAACCTTGCAGCTCGCTCTCATTTGGCTTTTCCATGAGTGGATGTGAAGGAAGCATTGAGATTTGTTAGACACTGGAACATTTTGCAGAAGAGATGGGCTCTCTTTGAACTGCAATGGAATCAGGCTGCTAGCACTTAACAGCAAAAAAAAAAAAAAAGAAGAAAGGTCACAGAACCGGAGGCAGAGAGCAGCTGGTGCAAAAATTACTCATCTTTCAGAAATACCGCATTCAGCGTTCCTGGTCATTAAATGTGGATAGGGTAGAACTTGGCAATGAAGATACAGAAAGAAATGACAGCCAGTTGAAGAGCATCACAGAAGAAGTATGAGGACACACTAGCACACAAGACTTTTGAAGAGAAGTACAGTGGTGTCCTTTTTGAGAAACAGGGGTATGACCAAACAACAGCACCCCATCTGGACAGTGAGAAGCAACCATGTTCTTGCAAGGTGTGCACCCATGATTCAGTTGCTTTTTAAACAGGACATATAGAGTGTTCCGATTGGGATGATCTCATTTGTACTGCCTCTTGCTCGTTTTTGCAATGGCTCGTGGGATTTGGGGGGGGCACTGTCTATTGTCTCCTAGGAATGGGGACTTGCTTTGCTTCAGGATAAAGAGTTGGTTGCTTTAGAATGCTCATGGCGCAGAAGTACATGAAGCAACTTATGCAGGGAAGCGGCATGATGCCTTAAGTGGAATTTGACTTGAGTTTCAAGGGAAAAAATATTGGGGTGATCTTTTTTTTTTAACAAAAAGTTTTATTATTACATTATTGCATTAAACATTACATATTAGACATTCTAATAATAAACATTCAAACACAAACAAACTTCACATTGCATTACATTGCACATTATACATCACCCTACGAAGATTAGATGGTAAATCACCGTGGACATGCGAGAATTGTACCCACAAATGTGCCCCTCTTGTAAAATACCCTGTCCCCTTATCATCTATGCCAGTGGTGGCGAACTCTTTGGCATCTCAGATCATGGACTACAATTCCCATCAGCTCCCTACCAGCATGGCCAGTGGCCATGCTGGCGAAGACTGATGGGAAGTGTAATCCTTTATCTAAGGTGCTAAGGTCACTTTCCCTCGCCTCAGATCTCTGTACCTCTCTCACCCTTACCAGTTCTTTTTAGCCTATTTTTCTATAGCATTTAATCTCTTTATCACTAATCCCTTTTCCTTTATTTCCCCAGTCCCTTTTACCCCTAGGTATAATTCCCATTATTTCTACTCTTATGTTCTTATTCTAACTTAGCCTTTGTTTATACTTGTACTATTATTGATTTTCTCTGAATATTTCACCTACCCCTTTTGTGCTTAGTTTTCCCTAAATATTTCACCTACCCCTTTTGTGCTTGGTTTGGGCTTCCCCCTGATTCTTCCCTTATCTGATATATAATTATACAAAGTGAAGGTATGTCTTTATTCCTTTACTAGCTATTCTAGTTTTGTAACATTCTCAAAATCATTTCAAAATATTGGGGTGATCTTGTGAGATCTATGACTTACATCACACAGGCATAGGGAGGGGAACCAGAGCCCAGGCCTGTCTGCTGTGCCCCCCTGCAAGGCGTTACCCCCCACAAGGCCACTCCCCCCTTCCTGGCTCAGAAGCCCAGGCTACACAGACCTGCACTGACCCTGTGTTTAACAAACATTTATGTTTTGGCAGGCCTTTGGGCTATCTTTTAAGTTCTGGTGAGCATTTTTTAAATTACGATTTTTAACTGTAATGCAGGTTTAACATGTTGTTGCTTGCTAAAAAAAACAGCCTTTATTAACATACAGAGTCAGTAAGCCTGTGTGTAGTCTGGGCTTCTGAGGCACTTGTGCCCAACCCGGCACGGGAGCTTGGCTATGTGGGGGGGCCATCTTGCGCCCCCCATGACCTGCAATGCTAGTGTCCGGGACAAGTGTCCCCAGATGTCCCCATTGTATCTACACCACTGTTTACATGTAAACCATCGTCTGTCTCTTAGATAAGGTAGATCCAGAACAGTAATTCAGACAGAAACACAAGGGCTGGACTTTTCTGACATGGACCATTTCTATTCTCATATGCTTTGCGCAACTTTAATTCAGAAACCTATCAGTCTATAAAAACTAAAAGGTGATTTGGATCAGACTTGGGTAGGTGGGAAGGGAAGAGGAAATTTAATCCTCCACCCCTTGGTATTGGTAAACAAAATCAGGCTTTCTGTGCCACTGGTAGCAGACTGAAAGGGGGAAAGAGGCATTATTTCAAACACTGGGTTAGATCCCACTTCAAATTAACATGAGAGCAATAAAAAGAGGTCAGTTTTTGCTAAATCTCCTAAAATGTACCGTTGAAGGCTTTCACAGCCAGAATCAACAGGTTGTTTCGGGTTTTTCAGGCTATGTGGCCATAGTCTGATAGCTTTTGCTCCCAACGTTTCTCCAAACGTCACAGCTGCAGATGGCAGTGAAACATTAGGAGCAAAAACTACCAGACAATGGTCACACAGCCTGGAAAACCTCAGCCAGTCCCTTAAAATGCTGTACTTGCAGGATGGAGGACTGCCATGAGCAGCTTAGGGGGAGCAGAGGTGTCCCACGGGGGGGGGGGGGGGGGGGGAAATCAGTGAAAATAGCCAGTCTCCTTGCTGCTGAGCACCTTTGCCAAACTCTGCCTCCCACAGGCTTCACCTCCAAATCTCCAAGAATTCCCCAACTAGAGTTAGTAAGCCTGAGATGGAGGTCTGTGATCTCTGTCTTGGCCTTCAGAATTTTCAAAGATATTCATTCCAGAATGTTCACTAGGCATGGGGAATTGCATTATGTATTATTATTATGTTGTGTATTATTATTATTATTATTATTATTATTATTATTATTATTATTATTATTATCATCATCATCATCATCATCATCATCATCATCATCATCATCATCATCATCATCATCATCATCATCATCATCATCATCATCATAAGCAGCGATTCCCAACCAGGGTTCCGTGGTACCCTGGGGTGCCTTGAGCATGTCCCAGGGGTACCGTGGCAATGCTACCGGCCCCCCTCACTTTTGCAGTGTCTCCCACCAGCACCAGCAAGGACATGAAGTCAGCAGCCACTCCCCCCCCAGTGCTTCCCTTCACCCTGGGAGGGGAAGGTGGGGGGTGGCAAGGAGGGGCACTGGGAGGGGAAGGTGATGGCAGGGTTACCGTGAGATATGAAGAGTGAGGTCAAGGGTACCGTGATGTCGAAAAGGTTGGGAAACACTGATCTAAAGTCTCACAACCTGCTCTGCTTTCTTGGCTCTCCCTTAACAACTTGTGCTCTGTTAAATAAGATGAGAAATGGTTTGGTCATCTAACTGAAGAGCTGCTGAGCTAGGGACCATGCATATACCATTCCCTCAGGGCACTTGACTTCCTTTGATGGTATCTCCAATAAAGGGTTGTGAAATGGAGCTTCTGGAGTCATGGGGGAACTGGTCTATGCCTGTTCGTAGGAGCAAAATATGATAACAGAAGAGGGCACGGTATTTCCTCAGGCAGCACGCCCGATAAGACTTTGCTCGATGAACCACAAGTATATTATAAAAAAGAAGAAGGCATAACAACAACAGAACCCCTTTAATTTATCCTTGGATTACATGAAAGGTGGTGAATTTTGCTCATTAAATATCAGCAAACAAAACAGCACGTGCAAATATTTGCTTGAGTCATGCTGCAGAATGCCATCTGATTGAGTCTCAAATTGCTGCGCCCTCTACAATATTGAAGACTGTGCCTATCAGCCAAGTTGCTCGGTTGAATCTGTGGTACAAAGGACTGTGCTCATTGGCACTGCCTCTCCCCAACCCAAGAGCATCCTCTTACTTTCACCGATTTATAGAACACAGACGAATACAAAATTGTTGCAAAGGGCAGGGAAGGCCAGGAATTTAGGGGGAAAATCTATCAAATATCTATTTATTTAAAATGTATTTCAAGGTCAAAGAATAAAAATTGGGTGGGGGAATCAAGACAAGATTATGTTACAAAATCATGACAACTATATAATTCAAAGCCAACAAGCTTTCTGACAATTGTGAAAAACTGTTGCAGGATAGAGCTGGACATACTAAAAAATCTGAATAGATGGCAACTCCAAAATCTCATTCCCCAAGCGACACTCTTCCCCTGCCTTCCCAACCTTGAATTCCACTATGCCACCTGGCACACACCACCGCCCCAAAACAAAAAAAAATTAAAAACCCTAGAGACATAACCACTTTCGTAAACAAATAAAAAAACACCCAATCTCTGATCATACCAACATGCCCTCAGGGAGTAGCTGTTGAATGTATCCACTACGGAAAAAGTAAATACTTGACATGGGGAGGTAGCCAAGAAGAAAAAAAGCAAACACAAAAAAATGTAATAAAGCACAATGCACAGTGAGAGTTATTGGCCCTTTCCCCACTCACCTTTTGTTGCGCGCTAACCTTGCCAATTAGCACAGGGTCCAGTGGCACTCCCCACTACAGGGGCGGCAACAATGCAGCCGCCCCAGTTCTGCCCCTCTCACGCGCTCTCAGCACCCGACATTTCAACTCCTCTTTTGAACAGAGCCTTTTTGATAACCCCGTGCAGAGCGCGGGGCAGTGGGGAAGGCCGGGTGGTTGCCCTGGTTTCCTTTTTCTTGCCGCCTGATGACGTGGACCCTCCCGTCCAATCAGGGCATGGCGAGGCGTTCGTGATGCGGCGGGAATTTTTTTTAAATTTTCAACTGGACGAATCCTTGACTATTTGTGGACACAAGATGTTGACAAGATGTGTCCACAAATAGTTGAGGATTCGTCCAGTCGAAAATTTAAAAAAAATCCCGCTGCATCACGAACGCCCTGCCATGCCCTGATTGGACGGGAGGGTCCACATCATCAGGCGGCGGGAAAATCACGAACGCAGCAGCCAATCAGGACACCCCCTGAACAGATCGTGGGGAGTCCTGCCTGGCTGTTGCGCAGCTGCCAGCGGTTGTTCAGGAAGGGGCGGAAACTGCGGTGGGGAACATAACCCCAGGCCGAAAAGGTCCCGCAGCAGATGAAAGCGGTAAGTCTCCACGTTATTTTTAGAGTGGAGAAACACCCATTGTTCACAGTGGTGGCGGAAAACTATGGCAAAATAAGGAAGAGAACCATTTAAGCAAACCGGCACACTAAAACAACAACTAAATAGGGGTGTGTGTGTGTGAAAGGAAATTCCAAGCAAATACAGTGCAGAACCAACATGTGTTTGCCCACCCCACCACCCCCACTCTAAATCTACTCTCCTATAAAAGTTTATTGAAGATACATCGATCTCACATATGCATTTCTAGCTCTGGGGCACTATGTGAATAGGTAGCTTCTTTGGACTCACCTGTTTAGAAATGTGACCATGTTTTATACGGTATTTGCTTATGCTTTCTGAAGCTTCCATGCCATTGCAACAGTCCCTGTGGAATTGGATAGTAAGACCTGAGCAAAGCTGTTAACAATTATAGGATGTTTTGGAGGACATGGATTCATAGGGTCACCATGAGCCAGAAGTGACTTAACAACGCAAAACCACTGGTCATGAACTTTCTGAGGATCATTATATTCTGACTTTTAAGGCCCTAGATGGCTAGAGGGTAGTACAGCTCCTCAGGGGTGTAGCTGGAGAAAGCTGCACCCAGGGTGGATTCTACATTTTATGCCCCACCATGGGCCCCGTGCCACACACCCCTCCCCCACACCACCATTTACCTTATATGTAGCATGTATGTTGGGGCGTGGGGGCCATGGGGTGGAAAACACAGAGCCTGCAGCCATCCCTTCTGCCCAATGGAGCTGGCAGCTGTGCCTGCTCTGTGGGGCAGAAGGAGGAGGTCACAGTCAAGGAGGGCACCACCATCCCCTCTCTGCATTGTGGAGGTTATCATGCCATGCCTGCTCTGTCGGACAGAAGAGGTATGGCCTCGATGCAGCCGTCTCTTGCAGCCGTCTCTCCAGCTGCGCCACGGCCATTCCCTCTGCCCAGCTGGCGGCCACCCCCTCTGCCTGGCGGAGCAGCTGTGGTGAGGTCATCTGCTGCGAAAGAGGTAGCAGTGGGTAGCAGTGGGGAGGCGATTTTCCACCCCACATGTGACTCCCACTGGGGCGTCTAGGGCGTTTGTCCCTGGATGTCCCCATGGCAGCTATGCCACTGCAGCTTCTCCCATACTGCCCAGCCCACTAGTTGACCTTCCTTCTAAGTTCTGGGTATCATGTCATCATTAGCAAAGTTAAGGCTGCCAGAGACTGGCAACTGGCGGAAGACTTACCTTTTGGGGAAGCCGGTCACTGATATGCCATTCCCTGTATGCCTTTGAAGTGGGCTGTGTAGCATTGTTATGTTCAATTCCCCCGGAGTGGTGGTGTGGGATAGGCTATACTTCTTGATCTGTTCTGTCTTGTTTTGTTTCCTCTGTTTGCCGTGCCTGTGTTCATTGGATTATGGTTTTAAATATTGAACTGTAACTTATGTTTTAATGGTATTTTATGTGTAATTGTACACTGCTCAGAGCCCTTCACAGGTGGGCAGTATAATGAGTTTTAAAAAATAATACTAATAAAAGCTCTCACCAGTGACAAAGTGATGTTACCAGAAATGTAGTGACATCATTTCCAGTGCAACCTGCAATTGATACCTTCACGTTGGACAACAATCTAGCATTTCCTGAATGTGGTGTTTTAATCATGGAACTTTGGGCAAATGATAGATAGATAGATAGATAGATAGATAGATAGATAGATAGATAGATAGATAGATAGATAGATAGATAGATAGATAGATAGATAGATGGATGGATGGATGGATGGATGGATGGATGGATGGATGGATGGATGGATGGATGGATGGATGGATGGATGGATGGATGGATGGATGGATGGATGGATGGATGGATGGATGGATGGATGGATGGATGGATGGATGGATGGATGGATGGATGGATGGATGGATGGATGGATGGATGGATGGATGGATGGATGGATGGATATTGATTCACGGTGAATGACCAGTATAGGGCAAATGCTAGAATTTTGCTTGACATGACAATATTTATTGTGCCAGCAATGTGTTGGCTTAGTGCAATTCTGAGTTTCTCCATTTCCCTGAACTCCGGCTATTACAACTGCTCTCCAGGCAACAGAGATTACTTTCCCTGAAGAAAATGGCCACTTTTGGAGGTGGCCTGTATGGCATTGTATCCCACAGAAGCCCCTCCCATTACACTACAAACCCTGCCCTCCTCAGTAGCCACCCACCCCACCCGCACACACACCAAAATCTCGTAGCATTTCCCAGCCTGGAGCTGGCAATCCTATACTGGACATCCTATTTCTGGCATCTTTCATGTGTTACTGGTTGGAATGTTTGTGAACATTCTGCAACACACATCTTCCAAACTGATCACAGCTTGAGGCTTTGTTCCAACCAAACACCCACTGAGCATTACAATATGCATTCACCGCCGCCTTTCCATCAGTGGTATCGATAAGGCATCCACAATAATTGTGTTTGCAAAGCACACAGAATCCAAGCAGCCTTTGTTGCAGGCCATTGGAATGAATCAGTATGAGGGAGACAAGCACCCCTGTGATTGTTTGCTTTCACTGTGGCTACAGGCTTGTTGTGTGAATTATGCAAGGGGAATGCAGCCTGCCTGCTGTTGTTCAAAAGGTCAAGCTAGATTATCATAATAGCCCGAAAATCTATGAAAGAGTAAGGACATTATCCGGCAGTCAATGAGCCTTGTGAGTTGCTCAAGCCCGTTCTAAAAAATCTATCCACGCTGGCTGGCACTTAATCAATCCCTGCAGGTGCACTTAAACATCTGAATTGCTTCTTGGATGGCAACAGGTAACGTCCTGCCTGCTGGTGCAGAAGAAACCGAAAATAGCCTTCCTCCTGGTACAAGTGTTACCAGATTTGAATGGATATGACAGCCACCGATCTGGGGATATATCAAGTTGCACAGCCAGCTCACTTTTTCGGGTTGTCTGGGAACATCCTTGGCCCTTTCCCCACTCACCGTTTGCTGCGCGCTACTCTTGCCAAGTAGCGCGGGGTCCCGCGGCACTCCCCACTAGAGGGGTGGCGACAACGCAGCTGCCCCAATGCTGCTGCTCTTGCACCCCCTCAGCACGTGTCATTCCTGGCGCTCCTCAAAACAGCACCTTTTGATGATCCCACGCAGAGCAGAGCGCGGGGTCGTGGGGAAGCCCGGGAGCGCTCCAGAAATGACGCGCGCTGAGAGTAGCGAGCAGCAAAGGGTGGTCATGGTAAGTGGGGAAACGCCCCTTGTTTCTTCTCCCCTGCTTGCAACAGCAAATGAGAGGTCATAGGATTCTCTATGCTGTAGACAAGGCCAGGATATTGTCCCAAGTTTAGCAGAATGTTTTAATGTCACCCTGTTTTGTGCCCTCCTCCTCGCGTTCATGAATTTCATTTTATCTTCTTCCTGGGAACACCGAACACCAGGCACGGAGGTGTTCTGCTTTTTGTCTTCTGAGGTAAAATGCTCAAGTCCACCCAGGATTTTGGGGGTGGGGGGGTGGGGGGGTTGGGGGGAAAATGGATTTTAAAACATCCCTGCAGTCTAAATAAAACACTCTGTCATGCTGTCTCTTTAAGCAGGAATATATAAAAACTATAGAAGGGTCTGCATGGAAGAAACATAAGCATTCGTTTCCATTTCCATTTTAATTCTTTCCATTTTGGGATGTTGTCATTGTACGCCTTTGCCTTTACCTGTTTTTGTTGACTGTGTTCCCAATTCATTTGTTTCTTTTGGGCAATTTTCAGACTGATCCACAGGTGGTGGTGAAGAAGAAGAAGAAGAAGAAGAAGAAGAAGAAGAAGAAGAAGAAGAAGAAGAAGAAGAAGAAGAAGAAGAAGAAGAAGAAGAAGAAGAAGAAGAAGAAGAAGAAGAAGAAGAAGAAGAAGAGGAGGAGGAGGAGGAGGAGGAGGAGGAGGAGGAGTTTGGATTTATATCCCCCCTTTCTCTCTGCAGGAGACTCAAAGGGGCTGACAATCTCCATGCCCTTCCCCCCTCACAACAAACACCCTGTGAGGTAGGTGGGGCTGAGAGAGCTCTGAAAAGCTGTGACTAGCCCAAGGTCACCCAGCTGGCATGTGTGGGAGTGTACAGGCTAATCTGAATTCCCCAGATAAGCCTCCACAGCTCAGGCGGCAGAGCTGGGAATCAAACCAGATTAGATACACGAGCTTTTAACCTCCTACGCCACTGCTGCTCCAAAGGAATTCCAGGCAGTGTGTGAAGGCAGCTAAAAGAGAAAAAAAATCTGGCCACTTGGAAACCGTACATCAGACTTTTTGGAGTGTCCAATGTGTAATGGTATCAGAGTTTTCCCACCTTCATAGTGTGTCTCCTCAACCTTTAAGATAGTTCATAAATTAATATAGAGACTGTACATGAGCAAAATCATGTTCTTTCAAAAGATATTTAGGCTGCTTGAATTATGGCATTCGTCATTTCAGCCTCAGTTAATATGCCATTTCAGAATATTATTACCAGATGCATACAAATGGGCACGACAATACACACAAAACCAATTGTGCATTTGAAGCGCCACAATAGTTCTGTTATGCGGCATGAGAACATATAAACAGCCCTGCTGGATGAGTCCAGTGGTTCATTTATTCCAGCACACCATTTGACACAGTGGCCAACCAGTTGCCCTGAAGGGCCTACAAATAGGGCCCAGAGGCGAGGCCTTTCCCTAATGCAGCCTCTAAATAGGCCCTTTCCATCTGAAACATTTTCAATCCTCCTCCCTTTTGCCATGATGTATATCTGCGCTCACCCCCTCAAAATGATTCCTGGCCACCATTTTGTGATGCCCCTCCCCCTTTGAGTGTCAAATCGATGCATCAGTGTTTCAAATGGCTCGTGCTGCCCTTATATACTCGATGTGTTGGAGATTACCCCTGCCAAATTAAAGAAAACTCACAGAAATGCTCAAAATGCTGGGAGAACAGGTGAGGAGGAATGGAGAGTGAGCTCGGAAAATGGCGCTGAGGAGGATGTTCAGGCAAGGCAGAAAGGCATGGGAGACGTCAAGAGACCGCACAGGCAAATGAAGCCATTTTGAAAACGTTTCCACTCAAGAATAATTTTAAAAGGACATTCATTTAAAATGTTTTGAGGCTGTAAATAAAATGTTTTGGAAACCAAAATGAGTAAAAATGAGTAAAAACAAAATGAGTAAAAACAAACACAAAATGAGTAAAAAATGAGTAAAAACAGTGCAGAACAGTGCAGAAACATTGTGTTTCTTGCCTCAAAATGCTTTAAAAGGTTTGTGCGAAAAGGGCCATAGCTTCATTGCCTCTGTATATGGATATTCCCTTCATTCATTGGGGCTAGTAGCCACTGATGGGCCTCTCTTCATAAATATATCTAACCTTCTCTTAAAGGCATCGTTGCTCATAGTCACCACGACCTTTACTGGCACTGAGTTTCACAATTGAATCACTTGTTGAGAAAAGAAATATTACTTTTTCTCTGTCTTGTATCTATTACCTATCAGCATCCTTAGGTACGCCTGAGTTATGGCACTATGGGAGAAGAAGGGGGGGGAAATCCCCCTTTCTCTGCCCTATTCCTCATTGTATAAACCTCAATCATAAAGAAAGGTCTTGCATTTTTGCGTACCAAACATGACATGCAGTTAAACCTTCTTGAGAGAAACAGTGCCAAATTCACACCATTGATATGGCTATACACTGTAAAAACGCCCGCAGACCTGCTGTTTTTGCAAACAACTGTCCAGAATGCAATTAATGCTGGGCTGAACTCTACCCAAACATTACAATGTAGGGAAATCCATGGTTCCAGTAGCTTTAATTCAAACCTGGAAGTGCCTTCCCTTGGGAATAACATATGTGACCAACGGCTAGTGCTAGAGACCAAGAAGGTTTGTCTGAGAGTGTTCGCATATCAGGGGTTCCTCCCTAGTTGGCACTCCACAGAACTCGCCAGGCATCATCTAAGCATCTTACTGAGAAAGAATCCAAAGTTTATTGACCTAGTGACAGTATTCGAATTACGCAGAGCTTTTGGGACCAATGAGCCATTAAGAATTATTTTAATCTTCAACTCAAGTGAAATACCTAACAGGCTGTTGCGTCAACATAGGGAACTTGCGGCCGAGGGGGTAATGCCAACCCGAGTATTTACAAACTTCCATTTCCATTTTAACCTTTAATGGCATATAAATTATTAGCATATTTCCATTTAAAAGAGAAAACTTTTAAAACGTTTAAATACGGGTGTTTAAAATGCTTTCCAAGAATTTAGCCACTGCCAAGGTGATCGATGGATTACAGTCACTTAGCAGAAAGCGAGTGGCCTGGAACTTGGAGTGCTCAAGTCTTGGAAGCAGCAGAGGGTGAATTAAAATCATGCACAGGTTACTGTGAAGACAGCATTCCAGAAGAATATGAGTTATGGTTTCTATAGATCCACATCCGCAATGGCATAGTCTCTGATGTTTAGGGATCTGGAGGTATCTCCCTGAGGTTCCCGCTGATGGGAAAATATTGAGGCGTGCTAGCATGAATGCACCACATTGGTTGATGGATAACAGAGATGAGAGATATTTAGCTCTTGCTCTGTAACTTGGTTGTATTCCGAGGGAGCGGGGAGAGCATACAGCCGCCTTTGTTGGATAGAAACAATGATGTTCCAGATCCCTCAGTCTTTCGCGGATCTGATTGAAAATATACAGTTCACTATCAGTCCCAACATTGTCCAAATCAAATACTATGGTTCTGATTTTGTTCTCAATGACTTTGAACCAGTAGAATTGGAAGTTGTCTTTAAAAAGGTTTGAGTTTATATCACCTGCAAGTGATCTAAAATGTATTTTGAGCCAATACTTTATGGTGGCAATCCAAGCTTCTGTTTCCACATATGAGAGGCCAACTTCGAGACATAAAGTTGGATAGGTGACACTATTCAGGACTCCCAAAATCCTTCTCAGAAAATATGCTTGGATTTGTTCAACATCACGTTGGAATATTTACAAACTTAAATATAGCCCCCTTACTCCGGAAAACCCCACTTGCAAACATAAAATGCAAGGAGTTAAAAGAACTGTCCAGAATGTAGAAGCCCAACATTCAGGGAAGCAGGTTTGGTGGCAGGAAAAAAGTAGACCAAAGGTTCAGTGAGAATCCTAGATTCTCAAGGTGAGTGGTTCCAGTAATTGCATTGCTTTTAGTATGCATATATTATCCCGCTGTTATTGAGCCTTACTAAATACATTAGTAAATCACAAATGCCATCACATAAAAGTGACGGCAAGATAAATTGCCCTCAGAGGAATGGAATAACCAAACAATGAGGCTTGATGTTGTATATATTCTGTAACAGAACCTTCCCCATATAATCATCACGCTTCCAAAAAACCAGTATTCTCAATGGAGCATAAAGATGATTTATACCAACCACAAGCCCTATTAGTTCCATGGAAGGGGACTTTGAAAATCCCTTAGAAGGTGTCCTTTCAAAGAAAAAAAAAGACTGAGAAAGCATCATTGTGAATATTGTCAAGATGGTTTGTGCAAATACATAAAAAAATTATTAACTTCTGTGTATCTATAGCTGGTACGAGAAAAAAATTTTTTTCAGGTGTTCAGAGCATTAACAATTTGACCTTGGTACAGGGATGGTGAAGGCAGGAGATTGGTTAGATTAATCTTCCACTTGGTTGTGGAACAAAGAAAATAAACTAGTCTATGAAGTATGTAAGGATTGAGCCATTAGTCTTTATAGGTGGAGATGTGTGTATGCTGACAACAGTTCCATAAGATCTCCTCCTTGCCTGGAAGTAAATTTATATTAAAGAAAACCACAATTCCACACACACACACACACACCCCACATGACCCCAAGATTTACACATGCTTCAATTAGCCCTGAACACATAACCCCTTGACACATTTAGGCAACAAGTAGGAAGGAAAAGTGAGCATCACAACTTTACGAGATCCTCTCCTGATTGCCAGCTTACCGGTGCTTTCCCTGCTCATGAAGGAAAAGTGCATAGGAGCTCATGATCAGGGACAGCACTTTCTGAACATTCTTGATCATGGGGAGGGAGTGTACCAGGTACATGTACTCCAGATGTAGGGTCATTGCTGGCAATCTCATGAAGGTAATGGTGGGGCCAGCATACTCATGGCCACTCTTCCTTTCTACACATTGACAGAAAGCACAGTGTGGGCAGGCTTGAACATTAAAAAGCCCCCTGCTGCCAAGAAGCCCCCATTGGGCTGAATGGACTTGCACCGTCTTTTGGGTGTCATAAGTCTGAGGCCCAGGCCTACGCCACCAGTGTAACACTGGCTGCCCCCCCAGTCATGCCCCTAGCTAGCCCATCCCCACAACACCAACAGTGGGGGCACAGGCCCTGGAACACTAGTACGGCATCCAGAGTAGCATCCCAGGGTCAGGAAGGACTGTGGCAGTCACATGCTGTTGGAATTACATTTCCTGGTTTACAGTGCTTGCCAATGGTTATGAACTACAGTCGGGCATTGGTTAATTCTAGTAGGTTCTAGCGTAGCATAGAAAAGTGTACTTGAAGGGCCTTCTCCTCTCGTATTGAACAGCTGACCAGCTAAGATCTTCCACACAAGAGGCAAGGCAGGTAACAATAAGAGACAGGGCTTTTTCAGCAATGACACCTTGCCTGTACAATGGCTTCAGTCTTGAGGCTTACTTGGCACCTAACCTTGGTCCCTTCCGCACATGCAAAATAATGCGTTTTCAAACCACTTTCACAACTGCTTGCAAGTGGATTTTGCTATTCCGCACAGCTTTAAAGAGCACTGAAAGCAGTTTGAAAGTGCATTATTCTGCATGTGCGGAATGAGCCCTTCATTTAAAAAAAAGTTATAAGGCTTAAATATTTTTTTTTAAATCCTGGCTTTTGATTGAACTGATCTTTTGACATAATTTTAAGCTACTTGGTGTTTTAAGCTGTCTTGATCCTTTGGGTGGATATCAAATGTCGGGCTTTTAGCTATCAACCTGTATGTTATTTTTAATTGTGATTGTTGTTTTTTTCTTACATTTTGTTTTGCAAACTGCCTCAAGAAGGTTCTCCGGAAGAGTGGCAAAGAAGATTTCTAAATGAATGAATAAATTAGTTTTCAGCGGTTTCCTCAGATCACTTTATATTGATTCTGTCATGTAGGATCTTTCCAGTGATTTTAGTTGAATTGGGTGTTTCTGTTCATAGACCTCTGCTGCAAACTCATCATTCTGATAAACCTCTTCTATCCTGGGTCATTCACATTAGGCTCAGAGCACTTCTAGTCAACAAAGACGTTATAAGCATAAGCATAAGCATTTTATTGTCATTGTGCACGCACAACGAAATTTACAGCAGCATTCCTCGATGCACACAATTTCAGACTCATACCCCATCCTCACTTTCCCCTTCCTCCACCCATCCCTACACAGCCCCAAACACATCAACACGAAGCCGCAGAGTTTAGCATAGCCACAGCTCTAGAGTAGAAGCTGTCTCTAAGCCTCTTTGTCCTAGGCCGCTTCCGCATGGAGGCGGAAATGGCCGGGTCGGCGTAGTCGACGCCCACCCGACGCTGCTGGGACCGTCCGCATGGACGGTCCCAGAAAGAACCGGGAAGACGGCGCCGCTGGGTGCCGTCGCCCGGTGGACTTACCTGGTCTCCGGCCCTCCGGCGCGTTGCTGGGGCCTTGGGACACGCCTCCCCTGCCCTGCGCACCTGCTTCAGCATCGCAGAGCAGGGGGGCGTGTCCCCAAGCCCCGGCGACACGCCGGAGGGCTGGAGACCAGGTAAGTGAAGGGAGGGAGTGGGGGGGGGAAGCGCCTGGAAGCACGGCAGCGGCTCCCAGCTGGTGTTTCCAGGAAAGTGCACTTCCAAGCGCACTCTGGAAATGCCGGCTTGGCGGCGCGTGGGTGGCGCAATGGCGGCGCGGCTGCGCAGCAGCTGCGCCCCCTGTGCGAATGGCTCCCTGGGGACGGCGTTTTTGCCGTCCCCAGGGTGCCATACAACGCCCGTGCGGAAAGGGCCCTAGTTTTGATAGACCTGTATCGTCTGATGGATGGTAACAGTTCAAAAAGCCAAATTGTCAAATTAGCTTTCTTTTACAATGATCAAAAGTTGTCCACTAGGTTCTTTGAAAGGCAAAGTGTGACTCTCAACACACCATTTGAATCCAGCATCAAAAAGTGCTTCAGCAACTGCTGGGGTGTTAAATTTATGGTGTTCGCTTTACAAACAGCTCTCCCAGGAGATGTTGCAAACACCATGAGCCGAAATAAGTTTCTTGCGCTCCGCATCTGTACCATTTTGTGTTCTGCTTTTCATTCGAGACTTCAGAATCATCATTACGTTCATTGTTTCCAAGTCCCTGTTGTAGTAAACAAAAGTCAGCAATATCACAAAGCCAATCCCTGTAGAAATGCCTTTTCCACGGTTAGTAACCTTTAGCTAAAATATCCCCAAATCCCAGAAATGCAGCGGGCAAGATTCTGAGGGGCGCAAGATGGGAAATAACCATGAAACCAGCCGAATGATGCCAGCGAGAAGGAAATGCAACTTCAGAATCAATTCACCCATTTTCACAGATGGGCCTTTTCCATTTGACAGCTTTAAGGTACAAAACGTACAATTTGCTGTAGCTGTTTGGTACGGCGCGTAGTAGTACTTCTCTATGTGACAACGCATCCCTTTTGTTTGTTTGCTTCAATGATATACGTCCAGGAGCTATTGTCACAGACTTGTCAATTCTTAGGAGATATGCTGGATTTTCATGGGTGGAACGTAGAGGAGAATGTGGCATATTCTGACAGCTGCAGTTTCTCAAGTCTTACACTGTGCATCAAGCCAAGAAAAAAAAGCATTGGGACCAACTCTTCACATTTGTGACCCAAGAGATAATCACTCAGGAATTATTCAGAAAATACCAGATCACTGGCAGTGGTGAGGCTGCCTCGTTATTTCACTGGAAAGAGATAATTTTGTTCTATGTTAATCAAAGTTACTGTGGTAGCCTGGGTCTTGAGGACACACTGAATAAGGAGATGTCCAAAATAGTAGAGGTGCTACTGATTTCTGGAATCCCACAATTTCTCTCCACTCAAGGGTCAACCTAATTGTCAGTCTCTTTCTTTGTGCCATTTTTATTACCTCATGGTGGTTTTTCACATCCAGCGTATGCAGTCTACTACTTTTGAGTTAGTTGCATATAAATAGCATAGAACACATAAAAGACATAAACATAAAAGAAGGACATTAATTGGGAACATAATGACTATATTTTTGTTACACCAGCAGACTTGGGTCCTTTCCACACAAACCTTTTAAAAAGTTTTATTATTATATTGTATTTTTTTCTCTTTTTGGTTAAAATGTATTATGTTGCTATATGTTTTCTTCTGTCTTTTCTTCTTTTTATTGAACAAAATAAAAATATTTTTAGAAAACCTGAGCCATGGATTGTCATGTTATGATGGGCTACACAACAGCAGCTAGAAAGCACATGATAACTATATTTGAATAGCAGCTAGGTAACAACTATATATGGATTTTTAAAAAAAAGTTTTTAGAAATTTATGCTTAAGTTTATTGATATACTTATCACCACTCTGTTTATTATGATCTCACCATTTGCTGTTTATTATTATTGTTTCTTTTATTATTATATTTTGATGAAAATGTATTCTGCTGTTATTCTGCTTTTTTTTCTGTCTTTTTTCTTTTTATTAACAAAACTAAAATTTAGGAAAAAAAGAATTGAGCAATGGATCTTTATGTTATGGTGAGCCAGACAAATATACATAAGATAACATTTGTATAGATCAGGGGTAGGGAACCTGCGGCTCTCTAGATGTTCAGGAACTACAATTCCCATCAGCCTCTGTCAGCATGGCCAATTGGCCATGCTGGTATAGATGAAGGAAGCACAGAACCCAAACGTCCCATCTGAAATGCACGTCCTGCACAAACGTGTCACTCAATGTCTTGTGAGCTGTAGATGCACAATCTCCACTTCCACTTTGTATTTCCTGACTCAAAAAGTTTTAAACTGTCAGTGCGGACAGGGCCATTGTCCGACAAAGGGAACTTTGACTTACAAAAAGGTATATCTTGAAACTCTTGTTGGTCTGCAAGATGCAACTGGACTGATAGCTTTACTGCAGACCAATATGACGATCCCCTAAAGCTACCTAGATGCACAATGCAACATATTAAAATTCTATCTCGGCACTTCGTTTACTGCCCAGAGATGGTGCCTGTCATCTTCCAATGCAGAGTGAAGATTTATTGAAACATTCATGTCCTATCTATGCTATTCAGGAATTGAGAGCAGAAAAATAATGGATGCAGATTGAAATGAATCTTACAGCTGCCAAACATAATGGCTGTGGAATTGCAATGAACAGAAGAACTGCCAATGGAGCCTGTTTTCATCCACAGACAACAAATGTAGAGATAGAGACCGTTTATTTATTTATTTATTTATTTATTCATTCATTCATTCATTCATTCATTCATTCATTCATTCATTCATTCATTCATTCATTCATTCATTCATTCATTCTTATATACCGCCCTTCCCCCGAAGGGCTCTGGTCAGTTAACAACATAACAAAACAATAATTACAATAAACCCTATTAAAACAGATTAGTAACAATGCATTGCATTGGCGTCCAGCATAACTTCATAGATCCACCCTGGAAAACAAAACAGAGAGGTGAAGGACCCAGGAAGTAAAGGGGGAAAAGGGAGAAAGGAGGGGGCGGGGGGCACCTCAGCGGCCAGCCTCCCCAAACACCCGGTGGAACAATTCGTTCTTACAGGCCCTGCAGAACTCTCCAAGGTCCCGCAGGGCCCGAATAGCTGGTGGTAAGGTGTTCCACCAGGCAGGGGCCAGGGCTGTAAAAGCCTTGGCCCGGGTAGAGGCCAGCTGCATCATCGAGGGGCTAGGTTTCCACACAAACATTTTAAAATGTTTTGAGGCAGAAAATAAAACCTTTTCTCCATGGAGGAACATTGTGTTCCCCCCCCCCTTTACATTCTGAAAATGTTTTATTTCCAGCCTGAAAATGTTTTGTATGAGAACGCTTCCCTTAGTCTTGGACACCACCTTGGAATTCCACATAAAGACCGGAAATGCCCATGTCGTATGGGCTCTGTGGAAACAGTATCTCATATGCTGTTGAATTGTCCCTTCTATGAGATAGAGAGGAAGAAGCACATAATTCCTTCCTTGCAAGGGAACGAAGGTATTACAGATAACCAGAAGGTTATATATCTTTTAAGTAGCCACAGCTACGAGTTGTTGGAAGCCGTGGCTAAATTTTTTAATGCCGTTATTTTAACTCGCCCGAAGTTGTAAAGGCTGTTGTTACCTTGTGGTGTTGATGTTCATGTTGATGTTGCATTATTTATATGCCATTAAAGGTATTCGATTCGATTCGTATGAGAACCCTTTTACAATGATTTTTTTTTCTCGGAAACATTTTCAAAACATATTCACTTGCTGTTCGGTCAAATATGGAATGCTTTATTTTTCTCGCCCAAGATTGCAGATCCACACCCCTCTTCTGTACCTTTGGCAGCTCTCCACCATTTTCTGATGTTTCCAATTCAAATCCATGCATGCATTTAAAAAAAACACCTTTGTGGTGATATTACAACTAAGGTCGCTGAAGAGGAACTTTTTCACTGTGCAAACTAACTGGAACTTTTTATTTTGGTGAGATAAATTTTTCGCAAAATGTTTTAAAAGGCAGAATGCAGACGAAAGCCGCAGGAAAAGGATAGCATTGAAAATGTTAGACAAACATTTTAACTGCTTTGGGCAGAATGTGTCTCTAGCTCCCAATCCTGCCTCTGTGGTGGCCATTGTGACATGGGGTTTTCCTCTGGGCTCTCTTCTCCTCTCTATTTGTCCACGGTACTGCAGGAGTTTTAATGTTTGTGATGCTGCAGAGACATAGGCAAGGGAGAGCAATCTCTGTCATTGAGGTCAGCATTGGATTCTTGGGATCTGGAACTGGAACTGTGACCACCAGTGCAGCCATAGCTGGAATTTACAGAGTTGCTGGGAAAAGAATGGCTCCTTTAGGAGCACTGGTGTTTGAAATGGGGCAGTCAGTACTGACATTGCTCAGTATTGAAAGAACCAGAGAAGATTTGTGCCGATATTCCAATCTCCACCTTACATCAATTCAAGAGATGACTATCTCTCCAACTAATATATATCATGTGCATATCTAATTCATATAATGTATATTATTATTAAATGTATGATGTTTTTTACTATTTGTTTGATGTGAACCACCCTGAGCCCTCCAGGGGAGGGCGGTATATAAGTTTAATAATAAATAAAAAATAAATAAAAATAAATAAATATCATAGGCCGTTTCCGCATGGCCACGCTGGGGGTTGGGTTGGCGTACATGATGCCAACCCAACTCCCCAGGACCGTTCGCACGGAAGTCACAGGGCAGGGGGGGCATGTCCCCTGTCCTGTGCGATGTGCCGGAGGCCGGAGGACATGGTAAGGCATTTGGGAAAGGGGGAGGAATGGCGCCTTCCAGCTGATGCCGTTCGCACAGCAGCGGTTGGAAGCTGCTGTTTCCCAAAAACCTCACTCAGGGAGCGAGGTTGGGAAACAGCGGCTTCGCGCTGCTGGGGGGGAGCGAGGGCAGTGCGGCTGCAATGCAGCTGCGCTCCCCATGCGAACAGCTCCCTAGGGCACTTTTATTGGCCAGTGCGGAAAGGGCCCCTGAGAAGATTAATAAAAAATCAAAAAGTAGAAAAACTAAAATATCTAAGTAGTGAAAAAAGAAAGTTAATATCCACACTTCGTTCTAAAACTTAAACCCATCTGAGAGCTAATCTGAACCATAATGTTCTTTCATGAATTCTAACCAGGGAGACCATATTCTTTCACATTTTTCTAATGGGCCTTCTTGCAGCATTTTATTTCCATATACTCCCATATTTTATTCAGCCATTCCTCCCCAGTCAAAGTCTTTGATATAGATTGTGTGCTCCCCCCCCCTTTCTTCTCTATGTGTAGTCTTTTGGAAGAATGAAGACTTTATATTAAACAAAAAGAGAAAGAATCAGAAAAAAATGTCCAGTACCCGCAGAGTAGTCAAGGAAGGACCATTTTATCTTAAGTTCCATGTTAAGTGGCACTCAGAAATTTTGGAGTTAAAATCTTTCAACTGTGATACTCCCAGTTGGGTGCATTACAAGTAATCTGACAATCTGGGACAGCTTCCTCCTAAATAGTTCAGGAATAAAATTGTCCTCCTGACTCCACAGTGAATGTAGTTAATAGTTTCCCGGGAAAATCTACTCCAAGCCTTTAACTGTGAGTACAGCAGGTTGGGCAACCTATGATAAGCAGTAAAATAACATTTATGGGTGATCCTAATGCAGTGTTTCCCAACCTTTTCAATGTCACAGTACCCTTGACCTTGCTCTTCATATCTTAGGGTACCCTTGAGGTTCATTTGATTTTTTTTTTGCATTTTTAAGGGTTTTTTCCGTTTTTGGCCTGTAGGTGGGGGGCGTGGCAAGCAGGGGGAGGGGAGGGGAGGGAAACCAGCGTTGACAGCCACGCTGGTTGTTTGCCTAAATTCGGCATGGATTGGGGGGATTTAAAGGGAGAGCTCCCTTTAAATCTACCCCCCCAATCCACACCGAATTTAGGCAAATAAAACAATGCTGTTTTTCAATGTTGTTTAAAGGGAGCCCATGAGGCTTCCAACCCCCCCCCCCTTCAAAATCCATTTGATTCTGGTGGAGGGGGGCAGGTGGTAGCATTGTCATGGTACCCCTGGGACGTGCTCAGGGTACCCCAGGGTACCACAGAACCCTGGTTGGGAATCACTATCCTAATGGTTGAGTCTCACTGAAGCACTAGTAAATACCTGGGGCAACCTAGAGATAATCAGAAATTATCAACATGCCATCGCCATGCTAAATGTGGGACTTCAACTTTAAAATCTCAGTTTAAATTGTGAATTCAGTGGAGCAGCACTGTGGTCTTAGTGGTGCTCTGAGTAATTCTGAGACTGTGAGCAGAAGTCCAGCATTGGGTTCCATAATCAGTGACCTTTGCAAACCACCCTGGGCCAAGCCAGGGATTGTCCTTTGCTAGCTTCAGGTTGTGAAACACCTGGAGATTCTGAAGATGGAACATGAGGGAGGTGGGAATCTGGGGAAGGGAGGAACTCCAGTGAGGTACAATGCTGTAGAGTCCACCTTCCAAAGTGGCCATTTTCTCCAGGACCCCTGACCTCTGGCACCTGGAGATTTATTGTAATAGGAGGCTGGCAGCCCTACCCTTGCCCCACGTGAGGAGAGTGGGAGTCACCTCACAAACCTGCTGCCCAAGCTCCACAGCCATGAGATGGGGCATGCAGTTGGACCCTGCTGCCTTCTCCCTTCTCCCTTTTTTGGTGGGGAGGGGGAGGGGGAGGGGTGGAGCTGCAGGTACTCAGGGCTGCACTCTGGGGCCCAGATCAACTGCTCTGCTGTCAGTTAGTGAAGAAGAAGAAGAAGAAGAAGAAGAAGAAGAAGAAGAAGAAGAAGAAGAAGAAGAAGAAGAAGAAGAAGAGGAGGAGGAGGAGGAGGAGGAGGAGGAGGAGGTAGGATTTTTATCCCCCCTTTCTCTTCTGCAGGAGACTCAAAGGGGCTTACAATCTCCTTGCCTTTCCCCCCTCCCAACAAACACCCTGTGAGGTAGGTGGGGCTGAGAGAGCTCCGAGAAGCTGTGACTAGCCCAAGGTCACCCAGCTGGCATGTGTGGGAGTATACAGGCTAATTTGAATTCCCCAGATAAGCCTCCACAGCCCAGGCGGCAGAGCTGGGAATCAAACCCGGTTGCTCCAGATTAGATCCACAAGCTCTTAACCTCCTACGCCACTGCTGCTCCTCCTACGCCACTGCTGTTAAAACCACTAACTTATGACCTCCTATCTTTATTTGGAAGATAAGGCCTAATTTACTGATTGCATGTTGGATGAGCATAGGAGGAAGATGGCTTGCTGTTGATCTGGGCCCTGAGTACCTGCAGCTCCACCCCTCCTCCTTCCCGCCAAAAAAGGGAGAAGGGAGAAGGCAGAAGGTGGCTTCCTATTGGGTTTGGTTTCTTCTTCAGAAACCAAACCCATTGTTCAAAGGAAGAAGTTCGGAATTGATGTCTGGGTGAGAAATAAATATAAGCTGATGCTGGAGGTAGCTGAAGTTCCACTGTTGTCAATTTAATTTGCTGGCCCCTTGGAGATATCTTGAGAAATCAGTGGCTTAGCCTGGGTGTTATTTGATGCTGTGCTGTTCATTACTTCCTCTGCATTTTTGTTTGTTTATTAGCTTGTTGTTGTTAATTCAATTATTCCTGTTGTTAGGTGCTCTCTGTGTGAATGGCGCGATGGATTTTCATTGATGTTGTATAGTCAATCTTTGATAGCCAGGCTTGCCTGGAAAAAAAAAGGTGGGATATAACTATTCTCAGTTATAAAGAGATCTGAAACATCCATTCTTTGCAAGTGGGCAACACAGCAGGACGCTGGCTCAGCAAAGGCTGAGCAAATCTATGCGAGGAAACTCCTCTTCTAAAGTGTCTTTGGCAAGCATTGTAGTAAAAATAACTTTAAAGTTTTCTTCAATTTTCCCCCTAATTTATCAGGAATGCCTCTTTAATCCATCACAAATTTCTGAGGATAAATCTAACGTCTTCAGTAAACTCGACACCGGCACACTGGAAAAGGAAGGGGCGAGGGCTGGGCAGCACCTTATAAGGCGACCGGCCCCGCCCCTTCTGGTGATGTCGCAACACAGCGATCTCACCCAACATGCCCTGAACAGGCATGCCTGACACCTGCTTCCGCCCTTCTAAGGGCAGAAGCACCCCCCCCCCCCGATTTCCCTTCACCGTGTCCCTCCCAGCCAGCAATGGTGGCTGCACTCAGTCATGGCCACTCTTTGTAGTATATTGTATGCTGTCTTTTTAAATGGTTTTAGTTATTTAATGTTATAGAGCTCTATCTATATTTATATTTGGGATTATGATTGTGCTCTTCTTGTTATGTTATGTTATTTTATGTTGTACACTGCCCAGAGCCCTCTGGGGGTGGGCGGTAAATAATCTATTATTATTATTATTATTATTATTATTATTATTATTATTATTATTATTATTATTATTATTATTATTATTATTATTATTATTATTATTATTATTATTCCGGGAGGGAGGGGGCATCTGGACATAGTCCACCCACCTAGTGAAGGGAGAGGGAGGTGAAGGAAGGGGGAGGAGTGGCATGCAAGGGAAGGGGAGTGAGGGAAAGGAGTGAGTGAGTGAATGATTGAGGGTGGCAAGCAAGAGAGGGGACAGAGGGGTCCCAGAATCTGTACATGGCCCACCCACCCTAGCGAAGGAAAGGGAGGGGAGGGAGAGGAGGGGAGGGAGGGGTGGCATGCAAGGGGAGGGAGGGAGTTAATGAGTGAGAGATGGCATGCAAGGAAGGGGAGGGGCGATAATATTTAGAGACCAAAGTGTTAGATGCTGCAAAAGACCTTTAGCAAGCGTAATGGTGCCAAGTGGATTTCCATTTCTACTTGCCCATCACTGTATCTAAGCCAGACTAAGGATTTCAGCAGCAAGTTCATACCAGGCAATGACCTTTAAAGTATATCCTACTTTCCAATAATGTCATTGCTTTTCATCTTATTTTTGTCTGGCCTAAAGAAGTTATCAAAACACTGGTTAGCTCTGAAACATCACCAGAACTGTGAACATGTAACTGTCTGGAAAACTCTGCTCCTATAAGGAATTCTATGCCAGAAGACCGTTTATGGAGAACATTGAGGAATCCAGCCCATACTGGTAAAGGTAGCCAGACACATTCTTTCACTTGATTAAGAATAGTGTAACTGACGAAAATTTGTGTGTGTTCCTGTGATTTTCTTCCTTGTGTCTTCTGGGAGGCTTTTGGCAGAACTTATGTGTGAGTCAAGGCATCTATTAAAAGACCTGCTGGGATGGAGGTGTTGCTTCTGCTCTTCCAAGCTGCTATTTAACTGCTATGGCCGGGTGTGTGGGGGTGATTTCATACTTCTCCACGTGAGTAGCTATCGTATTTTCCTTTGTTTCATATTAAAACTGTATGAATTCATTTTCTACTTTTGAAAAAAAGATACCAAAAGTACCGTATATACTCGTGTATAAGTCGACCCGAATATAAGTCGAGGCACCTAATTTTACCACAAACAACTGGGAAAACTTATTGACTCATGTATAAGTCGGGAGTGGGAAATGCAGCAGCCGGGCGCTGCCTCCACTGCCCTCCCCCATGGCAGGGGGCAGGGTGCATCACCTGTGGCTGGCTCGGCTGGCCAGCGGGCATCCTGCACTCCCGCGGCAACCCTGGTAAGTGGGACCCACGTATAAGTTGAGGGGGGCTTATATGCTGAAAAAGTCGACTTACCCTGTTTCCCCGAAAATAAGACATCCCCTGAAAATAAGATGTAGTAGAGGTTTTGCTGAAGTGCTAAATATAAGGCATCCCCCAAAAGTAAGACATAACAAAGTTTTTGTTTGGAAGCATGCCCATCGACCAGAGCATGCAGCTGTGGAGCAGAAAAATAAGACATCCCCTGAAAATAAGACATAGCACATCTTTGGGAGCAAAAACTAATATAAGACACTGTCTTATTTTTGGGGAAACACGGTATATGCGAGTATATATGGTAATATTGATAAAAATCCTAACATAAAGTAGCATAAGGAGCCCAGTGGCCAAGAAGGGTAAGCCGCAGTACTGCCCTAGAAGGGCCCCTTCCACACATGCAGAATATTGCACTTTCAATCCACTTTCAATGTATTTTGCAGCTGGAATGTACTGTGCAAAATAACAACATCAACTTGCAAACAATTGTGAAAGTGGGTCGGAAGTGCACAGAATGTTATTTGAAAACACAGGAATTCTGGACCACTCTAACAGCCACAGAGACACCATTGAAATCCACAAATTTCAACAGAAAGAAGAAGAAGAGTTTGGATTTATATCCCCTCTTTCTCTCCTGTAGGAGACTCAAAGGGGCTTACAATCTCCTTGCCCTTCCCCCCTCACAACAAACACCCTGTCAGGTAGGTGGGGCTGAGAGAGCTCCGAGAAGCTGTGACTAGCCCAAGGTCACCCAGCTGGCGTCTGTGGGAGTGTACAGGCTAATCTGAATTCCCCAGATAAGCCTCCACAGCTCAGGCGGCAGAGCTGGGAATCAAACCCGGTTCCTCCAGATTAGATACATGAGCTCTTAACCACCTATGCCACTGCTGCTCCTATGAAAAATGAACAACATTTGTTCATACCAGTACTTTAAAACACCAGAATCAAGACAACGGTTAGTGAACGCCACCCAGACTCAGGATGTCTCTCTACAGGAAGAAATAAAATGGAGTGTAAATGAGGACCTAAATTCACAAGCAAACTGCTATGCAAATACCCTTACTAACACCTTCAGTGTTACATGCAAATGCTAAAATGGGGAAATTCCTCTTCACATACAAATTACACTTGAAAACTGCACCTTTAGCACTTTTAACCTATACAAATGGTTCTTTCTCCCACTTTGGGCCTGTTTCGCACTGGTCCTTAAGACCGGCATGGGGCTGGTAAATATGCCATTATGAGGGAGGACTTTGCACAGTTGCTGCAGTTGGAGCAAAACCACAATGGCTCATCTCCCCCACAATGGTGTTTTTGAAAAATGGTGGTGTCCACCCCGTGCCAAGTAAAAGTCACTGGGTGGATGCCGCCATTTTCCCTGTGCTGCTCTCTTACCTCCTCTTGGCTGCCATCACTCTGCAGAGGCCAGGGGACACGCCTCCTGGCCTCCTACCCCGGAGGCTTCGCTATGGCCACGGGGGCGTCCCAGTGGTTCTGCAGAGCAATGGCAGTCAAGAGGAGGTAAGAGGGGACTTAAAGCAGCGGGCCTCATGCGAAGGCAGCCCCATCGGCTGCAGGGGTACCGGGGCCATTTGCACAACAGTGTTCAAATGGCCCCGGGGGGTGCACCTGCTCCTGAGGCCCATGCGGAACGAGTCTGGGCATTTCACAGGTATATATACTCCACTTGCTTTTCTGCCACCAGATACTCTGAAGATGGCAGCCAAAGATACAGGTGAAATGTCAGGAGAAAATACTACTGGAACACGGCCATACAACCCGAAAAAGCCACAACACTCTACTGTTCAGAGATGGTTTGCCATTGCCTGCCTCCCCACAACAACCCTGTCATTCTTCAGAGGAGTCCCCTACAATTGCTAACCAGGGCTGAGCCTGTTTAGTTTATAAGCTCTGAGGAAATCAAGCTAGCCTGGGTCACCTAGATCAGGTGACTACTCTGACTCGCAGGGCTTCTCAGTCATCTCTGGAAAGTTCTACTGGGCCTCCCTGCATTCAATCTTAGATCAGGGTTCCAATTATTCAAACCCTTTGAGAGAGAGAGAGAGAGAGAGAGCGAGAGAGAGAGAGAGAGAGAAATTGTAACTTGTTTATGTGAGTGGATTTCTTTCCCTGAAAATCAAACCTCACAGGGTCAAACAAAATAAGAAGTTAACATTTATTTATGGTATGAACATAATATGAAGAAAATAAAGTAGAAGTTACAATATTTCATTTCCATTTGAATTTTTGAATCGTTTCCCCATTCTTTGTTACAAATTGACCCTTTTTCGTCAGCTGGCTTTAGCCTCACCTTCACTCAATCAGACATCTTCTTTTCCCTCTCAACTCTCCAGCTGCCAACTCCCAACTGCTCTCTTAAATGCTGTTTTTCAACCATCCACTCACCAATATCCCATCAGCTCTCACTGGTCACACTTAGAGAAAGGTGGAAACTAACCTGTCCATCACAAGCCCATTGAACAATCAATTTCTTGCTCATGATTGGCAAGCAGAACATGAGACGGACCAGTGGAGCATTCCTGGGACAAATCCAAGCAATAAAAAAACACATCATATCAGTTGCTCAGCTTCATAATTTGATTTGCAAACCAGCAAACAAAAAATAACATACTAGATGAGCTGTATGCAGCAAGGATATTAGCAATAACAAAACAACAACAACAACAACCCCCCAATACTAGATGAGGTATATGCACAGGCAGCAAGAACAGAGAATTAAAAACACACACACACACACAAAATAAAACTTAAAACCAGGGCTTTAATAAGCCTCCTTGGAGACTTGCGAACTGCGGGCTTTTGGAACTAGTAGACAGAACTTTGCTACTTGAGATTTGGGCATTCTCATTGGAAAGAAGCCAGTCAAGACCAATGTTACAGGAGGAAACAAAGGGCGGGGGATATTACTCATTTAGTGTAATAAGAGGGACAATCAACTTGTCTTAGTCTGCTGATAGTTGTCTTGCTGGTGTATTACAGAAGGTTTACAAATCGTTATAGATAGTGAATAGTAGTGGATATAGTAAATAGGATTTTTTTGTAAATACTTGTGCGATTAATAACAATATGTAAAGTTTTAATATTATAATATAACAATCTATATTTAGTAAGGATTGTTAAATTGTCATATATTTATGTTGTGTTGATGATTGATGTTGTTGATTATTGTTGATTATTGATATTGTTGATTATTGATGTATATTGGTTGGAAATAAATTTATTTGGAAAAAAAGCGGGGGGGTGGGGGAGACTTGCTTTCTGTGACTGGCCTGGGAACTTTTCAAGAATGTGATGGATAAACTATTATCATGTCTCCTTAAAGTGTATACAATGGAAGAATACGTGCTCCATCGATTCCACTTCCTTTGTTTGGCATGGACGTCATTTTTCAACTTCATAGACCAGTAGATTGATCGTGACACTTATTAGTCTCCACCTATGGGTGGCCCTGGATGGGAACTGGAGAGACAGCATCATGCACCCAAAACACAGATACCCAAATTCATGGAGATGTTTCCTCATATTAGCATAAATCAGAAGCGTAGCGCCACGTGGGCGGGGGGTGCACGAGGTACTGGGTGCGCACCCCTGCAGAGGCATGGTGAGGGTGTTTCGGCGGTGTGGTGGGGCGGTCCAGGGCATTCTGGGGGCGTTCCGGGGCAGGGAGAGAGTGTACAGGGTGTGGCAGGGGCACAGGGTGCATGCATGCCCCCTCTCTCCGCCCCTGGCATAAATTGATGCTGTTGGCTTGTTTCTTTGAGAAAGGCAGAGATGTGTAATTCCGTGGTGCCTGTCAATCAGATCTGAAAGAAATGTGAAGTGGTCAAATTCTTCAGGGAGCAAATTGTTCCGTCTAAGTGGAAAGAAGGCTCTTGTTTACCTTGCACTGGTCAGTCAGAGCAGATAGGCTGATGGTGCTAAGTTTAAACAGAAGCTGAGGGTGACTGACATGAGGGCTTGCTGGATCCTGCAATATTCATGAATGTTCACTTATTAAAAACTTCTACCCAACTGAAGATAGGACGTGGGTGAGTGTGCAGAAAGATAGACAACCAGTGCGTTCAATATTTATTTGAAGTATACTTAATTCCAAGGATTTTCTGGAAGTCTTTTTGTGTACCCCCCACCCCCAGCCCTGTTACTCTCTTCTAGTTCTTCCATCTTTCTCTTCCATCACTTTGGAGATATACACATTTTCTTTATATGTCTGAGGCATAGGAAATGGAAACAGAAAGTATACTACCTTTGCACAATTTAAAGGAAGAATGCCAAAATACAGAAATGTGATTTTTTCCCCCCTGCTACCATAGCCCAATACCATGTAGGAAAGTAAAGGTAATTATTAAGGCCACCATATAAATAGAATGGACAGAGCTATGGGTCCTCAAAGGGATAGCTCCTCTCCCCCATTCCCCCCTGAACCCAGCTTCACCAAAATTTGTGCTCTCTTCAGGATAATTCCCCCAAGCCACCCTTCAAGTTTGGTGCTTCTACTTTAAAATTCATCCCCTACTGACACCCCCAGAAATTCCCCATTGGCTACAATGGAGCTAAGTCAAGATCAAGGAATCTGACAGGCTTCAGCTTTTCTCTGTTGTCTCCCTCATTTCTTTCTGTAACACATGGTCACTGCAAAAATATTTACAGAGATGGGAGCAGGATATTATTTTGGGAGTTACTATTTCCACCCATAGTTAAAAGGTAAAGTTTTCCCTTCAGTCATGTTCGACCCTGGAGTACCACTGCAAGCAGTGATTTCATAGGCAAGCCGTTTTTGTGGGGTAGTTTGCCATTGCTTTCCCCAGCTATTCTTTACCCACTACGTCGCGTAGTGGTTAAGTGCTTGCAGTGCCACTCACACGGTCAGGAGTTCGAGCCCCCTGTGGGTCAGATATCCTGGCAGCTGGCTCATGGTCAACTCAGCCATCCATCCATTCCTTGGTCAGTAAATCAGTCCCTAGCATAGCTCATTTACCGACCAAGGAATGGCTGGCTGGCTGAGTTGACCATGAGCCAGCTGCCAGGATATCTGACCCACAGGGGGCTCGAACTCCTGACCGTGTGAGTGGCAGTGCAAGCACTTAACCACTAGGCGATGCGGTTCTTCCCACCCATAGTTACTCCTCTTAAATTTTCTATATTGTTATCCAACAATATCCCCAATAACTCCTTCTTGGCCTTTTGGTCAAGGATTTATATCAGGAATAAATATTCAGCTGATTTCCCCTCCATAACTCCAGGTTTCTGAGATGGTCATTACCGCTGTGTCTTCTAATATTATCAGAAAAAAATCTATTCCTCATCTAATTCTCTCTTTTTTTTTGGCGCACACCTTTTTGCTCAAGATACTCTAATACATATTTAAGCGACTGTCATTTTCTTCTATCTTGGACTTTGTCCCTATTAAGATGCTTTGGGATGTTTTCCCACTTTCCCATCATCCTTTAGGCATCTGTTATCCCAAACTGGAGGCTTCACAGTTTCTTTCAGGGTTTTCGAAAGGTAGTTTAAAAGCTGCCCTCTGACCCTTTGACCTCTGAGGCTATCAGTTAAGATTGCAGGACTCCTGCAAGGGGCGGGGGGGGGGGGGGGGGAATCCATCAAGGCAATTACGTTTCAGCTGAGCCACCCTGCCTCGTAACTATTCAGTAGAGATGTGAGTTTTGTAGTCTGAACTTCTTAACATGTAGAGCACACAGGAATAAATGACTGATCCATCCCAATTCCAAAGTAGCTGAAAAATATAACTGCCCAGAGAATAGGGTTATTAAATATATGATGCAGAACTCAGGCACTGCTGCCAGAAGTTGTATTTTCTGATTAGTTGGCAAATGGAGGTCTCTTTTTCAAATCCCTCATATAAAATGTGTTTGTTATTCATTCCCG
>NC_059434.1:16356911-16484411 GCF_021028975.2 Sphaerodactylus townsendi
CCTCAAGCTCAGATTAGCTAATGTCTTCTCTGAAACATTTGAAAGGAAACCTGAAAAGGACATGCCCCTTTGTGTGTGTGTGTGATATCAGAAGGGATGCCAAAGGTCCAAAATCCTTGCTACATAGGCATCCATCTAAAACCCGATAGTGGGGATGGTGAGGAAACACTCAGGAACTGTAAGTATTTATTGGCTAAGCAACTCTTCCCATGTTTCTTTTCTTTGTTTAGTTTGCATTCTAGAACTGTACTGCATTTACTCTAAACCTGTGTGCTGCAGAAAGCAAGCTGATTTTGTTGATCTATTTCATTGATTCCTAGTCCCATGTCCAGATTGTTTGCCATATTCCACTGTAAACTCCTGGGGTGTGTGTGCTTTGGGGCAACCACCAGAAGTGGGGGGGGGGGTAACCCAAAGAAATGTAAACCTGAGATGGTGGCTATTGGAAGGGGAATTCCAAATCCGATCTAATGGGGCAATTGGGGAGGGTTTTTTTTTAAAAAAAGGTTATTTTCTGCCCCAGCATCTGTCAGGGCTATATGTTTGTGGGATATTTTTGCTGGGGATATATCTCACAGCAATACATCACTTTATTTCTGGATTTTACTTGATTTAAATGAGGATTAATCTTTACTGGCAAGGTCTTGCCCTTTTTAGCTGTTTATTATACCTGTTCTCTGGAACAAACTCCCTTAGGGATTTGGAGAGTTAAAATTGAGCAGTGTTTAATTCAATACTATGGGGATTTTGTGTATTTTTCACTATTAAAATATGTAAACAAGCTGTTTTGAATTAAAGATGAATGCTGGGGTATATGTGTTTATATAAAAGCAACTACTTAAGTGACATTAATCCCACAGAAAGTTGAACATATTGCTGAATGCTGAATAAACGCTAGGGTATAGATTAAATCTGGGGTATAGATGTATATATTAAGGCAACTACTTAGATGACATTTTATTCTTTATCCCATAGAAAGCTGAACATACTACTGATGTGGAGATTTTAGGACTGATACTGTGGGAGACTTCCTGGCCCTCCTGTGTAGGCCAGTGTGGTGTAGTGGTTAAAAGCCGTGGACTCTAATCTAACCAGGTTTGATTCCCCACACCTCCACAAGAAGCCTGCTGGGTGACCTTGGGCTACTAACAGTTCTCCCAGAACTCTCTCAGCCCCACCTACCTCACAAGGTATCTGTTGTGGGGAGATGAAGGGAAGACATTTGTAAACACTTTGAGACTCCTTACAGGAAAGAAGGCAGAGTATAAATCCAAACTCTTCTCCTAGGCCATGCCTACATGTCAAATATCTAGGAGTAAAGGACAAAACCTCAGCCAGATGTCCATCAGCTGTTGCTAGCCAGCTAGCAGGATCTTCCCTGCTCCCTCCCCTAAGCTCTAGCAACTAACCTGCTGTTTCATTTTTAGAAAACAACTGACCTTAATATAAATGTGTATTTTTAAATTCAGCATGAACAGCTTTGGAAAATGAGAAGTGCATATTAATCTTCCTCACTCTGACCTTGCCAGTGTGTGACCCGCAAAGATGAACACAGTTCACCAGCTATTTCTTTTTTGGCAAGCCATCTCCCTGGCTTCTGTTGTTGCTCCACACAGGCAGCATAGTTTTCCAGCCACCTTGCCTTCTGCTCTGTCCTTTAGGTTGCTAAGTCATGAGGTAATCTCAGTTGTGAATAATGATTATGGCTATCCTGGTGGGGTTCGTTTCCTAATAGTCTCAGCCAAGCCAAAAAGTCCAAACAAAGTGCTGCTTCACTCAAATGGGTAAAACTCACTGACTGAAGATATAACTTAGATGGATTTAAAAGGGAGATGAACAATTATTCTGGCCCTTTCCGCACAGGCCGTATACAGCGCCCTAGGGATGGCAAAAATGCCGTCCCTAGGGAGCTGTTCACATGGGGGGCGCGGCTGCAAAGCAGCCGCGCCACCCTCACTCCTCCCCAGTGGCGTGAAGCCACCATTTTCCCACCTCACTCCCCGAGTAAGGTTTTTGGAAAACAGCAGCTGGAAGGCGCCATCCCTCCCCCCCTTTCCCGATTGACTTACCTTCCCTGCGACCGTATGGCATGTCGCCGAGGCCTGGGGACATGCCCCCCCTGCCCTGCGACTCCAAAGTGGTCGTGCAGGGCAGGGGGGCATGTCCCCTGGCCTCAGTGATGCGCAGGACGATCGCAGGGAAGATACATTGATCGGGCGACGGTGCTCCGCAGCACCATCTTCCCTGTCATTCCCAGGACTATTCGTGCAGCGCCATCTTCCCTGTCATGTATGCCGACCCAACCCTCAGCATGGCCATACAGAAGCGGCCCTAGAGTATGGATCTATCACTGGCTATTAGACAAAATAGGGTGACCATTGAAGATGGTTTGTAAACTGCAGCTGGTTCAGAACACAGCAGCTGGATGGCTGACTAGATCTTCCTGGTTGGCTCTTAGAACTTCAGTCTTGTGGCAGCTGTTCGAACTCCCAGCTAGTTTCTGTATCAATTTAAGGTGTTAGTTTTGACCTATAAAGCTTTAAACTGTCTGGGATTCTCCCATCTTTGAGACTACCTTTCCTGATATGACCCCCCCTTGCAATTTTGTTTGTTTGTTTGTTTTAGTATATTTTAATCTCCTCTTCATGACTGTGCACATCATTCTCCCTTCTTCTATTTAACTAACTCACTGAGATAGGTTAAACCAAGAGTATGTAACTGGCCCAAGGCAACCCAGCAAGTTTGCAGTAGATACAAGGTTGCCTGGTCCCTCTGACCATTGGCAGGGGTTGGGGGGGAGAGTAGAGTTGACTGATCCAGGTGGAAAACTTTGGGATATTTCAAAATGGAGTCTGGATGGAACAGGGACCTCAGTGGGGTACAATGGAATCCATCTCCCAAAGCATCTATAATAAAACATCCTGGGGAGTCTTTAAAAGGGCTGCCTCCTAATGTTTTGCTTGAACAGCACAGATTTAAAAATCATCAGGGAAAGAGCCTTTCCCCTTCACCTGCCATTTCTTCCCAACCATGTTTGAAGCTCTCACGCCCCACATTTTGTGCTGCAGGGATTCTCTGTGAGCACAGCTATTTGGTGAAAATTATTCTGGATGTTTGCTCTGCAGACTCTGATCCTAGAAACGTTTTCAGCCTGAAATGTACATGGTTGTACTCAGAATTTCCTGCTGATTCTGACAATATATAGTTTTCCTTTTTTAAAATTATCCTGGATGTTTGCTCTGCAAACTCTGATCCTAGCCACCTTTTCAGCCTGAAATGTACATGGTTGTACTCAGAATTCCCTGCCGATTCTGACAATATATAGTTTTCCTTTAAAAAAATTTTTGATGAGCTTTCTTCAAAAACACAAAGACTCAATATGAAAATTGCCACGGATTCTGAAATCAAGTCTTCATGTCTTCAAAGACAGCTCATTAAAAAACAAAATAAAAAGGGGGAAAACAATATATTGCTGGAATCAGCAGGACAAGCTGAGTGCAACATGTACTTTTTGGACTAAAAAGGTGCCAAGGATTGGAGCCTGCTGAGCAAATGCCCAGGGTAATCTTCACCAAATAATTGTGCACATGGATAATTCCTGCAGCTCAAAATGTTGGGTGCCAGCGGCTGAGGAAACTGACCAGAGAGCTTTAACAGTTGGACAGGAAAAATAAGAGGTCTTTTCAGTTCCTGAACTCTGAACAGCTTGCAGGAAGTGTCTTGCAGAAGATTTCAGGGAAAAAGTCCACAGTTTAGTGACTTCAAAAAAAGATGGCTTGAGCTGAAATAAGACATCCTGAGGACATCTTGAGGAAAAACTTAATTCCTTCTGGGGATGCTTTTTTTCCTGTCCTCAGGACATCTCATTTGTGCTGTTCAAAATGGACTTGTTTTATCCAGGGGAACTTATCTCTGTAGTCTGAAGATGAACTATAATTCTGAGGAATCCCAGGTTCTATCTGGTAGAGATGAATTTAAATTCAGGTCTCCTGAATCCCAGTCCAATGTTCTAACCACTGCACCATACTGATTCCATCTCAGGCCATTGGTTTGATTCCTGTGTGCTCCCATTGGCCCTGTACTAACTGTGTTTTGACAAGCTAAATGTAGTCCATCAGCCATTTACTGCCTTCAGGGTGCTGTTTTAAAGCAAGCACCTGGTAGGTCCAACTATCTTGTTGATAGGCAGTACTTTGTTCAGTTGGACAAGATTATTATATATTTAGAAATTTCTGTCCCATAAAGACACAAAACAACTCAAATTATTCACCTCTTTATTCTATTCTATGAGATATGTTAGGCCGAGAGAGGAAGAGAGAATCACTGTCCAAGGTCACAGAACACACTTCCATGGCAAAGTGGGGGTTAGGGTTGCCAGCCATCAGGTGGTAGCTGGAGATCTTCCAATATTACAACTGATCTCCAGGGGACAGGCCCTGTTCATGTGGAGAAAATGGCAGCTTTGGAAGGTGGACTTTATGGCATGGTACCCCACTGAAGTCACTCTCCTCTCCTCCCCGAACCGCACCCTCCTCAGACCCCACCCTTACAATCTCCAGGCATTTTCCGTCCTAGAGCTGGCAACCCTGGTGGGGATAAAATCTTGGGGTTTCTAGATCTTTGTTTGACATTCTAAAGTCCTAAATGCTCTGGGGTCTATGTACCTAAGGGACTGTCTCCCCGATACATTCCCCAAAGAGCACTTAGACCTACGAATAGTAATCTACTGGGGGTCCCTGGCCTTGCAAAAGCTTGGTTAGCTTCAACCAGGGCCAGGGCTTTTTCGGCCCTGGCTCCAGTCTGCATAAGATCCCAGAGGACCTGGGTCTCACTAGACAGAGTGTTCCAATGAGACCCATGCCCTCTAGGATCTATGCAGGGCCTACCAGGCATATGAACATAAGAACATAAGAACATAAGAACTAGCCTGCTGGATCAGACCAGAGTCCATCTAGTCCAGCACTCGCAGTGGCCCACCAGGTGCCTTTGGGAGCTCACGTGCAGGATGTGAACACAATGGCCTTCTGCTGCTGCTGCTGCTCCCGAGCACCTGGTCTGCTAAGGCATTTGCAATCTCAGATCAAGGAGGATCAAGATTGGTAGCCATAGAGCAACTTCTCCTCCATAAATCTGTCCAAGCCCTTTCTAAAGCTATCCAGGTTAGTGGCCATCACCACCTCCTGTGGCAGCATATTCCAAACACCAACCACACGTTGTGTGAAGAAGTGTTTCCTTTTATTAGTCCTAATTCTTCCCCCCAGCATTTTCAATGAATGCCCCCTGGTTCTGAGGTGGCCATAGTACCACCTGGCCTCCCCTTTTCTTCACTTTTCCCACCTTGCTGTTAGTGAGACTGTACCACCCCTCACAGGATAGATTGCATTTTAACCATGTTGGACAAATGTAGCTGTCATTTATTGAAATGTTTTAAAATTTTAAGAGATGTTATGTTTTATATGTATGTTGTAAGTCACCCTGAGTCTGCAAAGGGATGAGCCGTCTATTAAATCTAGTAAAATTACACATAGTAAAAAATAACTACTGCACCACAATGGTTCTCACATATTATTTCAAATCAGAAGTTGTGCAAGCTTCCTCTTTGCGCTGGGAAGAAGGAACTTTGCAAAAAAAAAGTTACTAAGAAGAAACAAATTGGAACAAAACTTCTAAAGAGCTCTGGCTCCAAATGTTTCATGCTTGAAAACAGTGAGCAGAGCTGTGAACTGAAAAGTGGATCAAATGGAAAAATATAGTGGCTCCAAAGCCTCTTTCAACTGACATTTATTATTTCTGTTGTCTCAGTCAGTCAAGAAAAGAAATATATATATAAGAACCCCTGTGAGAGTCAAATAAGATATCGATCAGAGCAGTGCCAGCTTTCAAATACTGGAGGCAGGTCTGGCTTAAGTCTTTTCAAAGAGCTGTATAAGCTCATAGTCTGGATCTGTTGTAACGCAGAAATAAAAGCCGAGAGAGTGAAGCAGCGACATAGATACTTTAGCTTTTGTGGGTGTTAAGGACATCATAGATTTGAGCCACTGTGTTGGGAAGAAACCTTTTCAGGGCTCCAAAGACAGAAAAATATCTGCCTGCATTAGATTCTGGTTTGCCAGGCCTCCCACTATGGCAGAAGGCCTACTGCCCATCAAGACTGCCTCACAGCATGGGAGGTGGGAAATGGAGGAGAACAACCAGAGAACAGTGGCTGTGGTAAAAGAGAGCACATTTCATGTCAACGTTTGGTTGGGAAATTACAGAAGATTTGGGATGGAGCCTGGAGAGGATGGAGCCACAGCTAGGCATAATGACATACAACCCATCTCATAACCTGCCATTTTCTCCTGAGGGACTGAATGGCAACCCCTATGCATTTGGAATGAGTGGAATGTCGCAGCTGGTTCGGCCCTGTCAGCAAATGGGACACAATACAGAAAAAGACAACAGGAAATGATATAGATAGAATTTTTTTAACCATTACTATTTAACCTATGAAAATGTGTCTCATGGTAGAAATTGGGGTTAAACATAGATCTATAAAGGCTGGATCATTGTTCTGCCCCACCTTTTGGCTGCAAAAGGACCCTGGAGGCATCGTAAAACAATTTAAAAATCAATTACAGATTCGGTGACAACCAATAAAACAGATATAAAGTCGCAAATAAACACAGAGCTAGCATGTAAAATTCTCCGACCTAATACAGTGACTTAAATCAAATTTATTGTTCAATGAAAAGGGTGAACATAAAATTAAATAATACAGTTAAACACAGTGGCCATTAAAATCTGGTCCCAAAGCATTCTGAAATATAAAAAGGGTCTTCTGAAGGTGAAAAAAACCAGCTTAATAGATTTCTCTGGAGAGGTGTTTCTAGAAAACAGTGACCACCATTTCAATCAACATTTCAGACTTGGGATCAGCTCTTTAAACATCTACCCCAGCAGATGCACATGAAAGAGATCCTGGACAGGGCATTAACCAGCCAACCACCACCAACCAGAAGGTACTCCAGTGCCAGAACTCCAGAAGGTACACCAATGCATCACCACCAGCCACAAGGTACTCACAGGACAGACTGCAAAGAGCATAAGTTGCCCAAGGTTTATGGTTGCAGGGGGTGGTTGAGAAACTCATGGAGATTTATGAATGGAGCCTGGGGAAAAGAGGGACTTCAGTAGGGTACAACGCCCCAGAATCCTCCCTCCAAAGCAGGAGAATTTCCTCTGTAGTCTGGAGATAAGGTGTAATTCTGGAGGACCCCCAGGTCTCACTGGTAGTCTGGCATCCTTACCAAGGCTCCAAGTTTCATTATAAATAGGAATAGCCCGGTATTAGGGGTGACAGCACTTATGTTTACCCCCTCCCTTTGTACCATGATCACTGCTAGTCACAGTTGTGTGAGTAGGACTATTGGAATGAAACACAGAATAGTTGCATAGGGGAAAAGTAAATAGTTGCGCACATCATAGTTTGAGGGCCAGAGTTGATATCCAGACAATATCCAGCAATTTAAATAAGTACACAATTTTGAAATTGATTTGGTTTATTAAAAGTTCAATACAATAGAGATCTTGTACATTAGTACTTATAGCTGGGGTGGTGCAGAGCGGTATACCAGTCTATAATTGTTGAGCAGTTAGAATGTTGTGACCATGAACCCCCAACAAATCGCCATGCAGGACTCATTTCCACCCAAGCCCATACTGAAGTCAGAAGGAGATACATTCGGATTAACTTCCTAAAAAGATCACCTTCATCAACAATTTGAATTGGCTGTCTGAGGAAGGGGTGAAGTTCCCTGAAAGCGCAGAGTCTAACCGCGGACCACATTCATATTTATGCCACAATGGGCTTTACTTTAGTATTGTATAACCTTCAGGTGCACCAACAGTACCCCTCTTTTAGGAACAGAGCCCTCAACATTTCAGCTAGAAGCTCTGTTTAACAGGTTGACTTCTAAAAGGATGCATTGTTTATATCCCTTGCATGCACCAATCGATTGATATTGGATATACATGACAATTCTCTTGGTTACTCTTTCAAGACAATTGAGAATCAGGTGCCATTTTATTAGGTTAATGGTTTTAAATTTAACATTTTAACTTGGTATTTATATTGTAATGTATAATTATTGTTGGAAGCCACCCTGACCCTGGCATAACCGAGGGAGGGTAAAGTATAAATGGAATAAGATTAAAAATACATAAATAAAAAAATGGGAGGCCCACCAACATTTCTTTCTGCAGAGGTCTAGCAAGGCCTTGAACATCACAGAGGCCCTTTCCGCACACGCGTGGAAACGCACCTCCACCGGCATGAAGTATGCCAGTGGAGGGTCAAGAACCGTTTGCACACTAGCGTGCGTGCAGCCCTAGCTTCCCCTGCAGCTGAAGAGGTGGCTCCGCATGGAGCCGCCTCTCGGTGGTTCCGCTCCACTCACCTTTTTGTGCAGCATCCCTCTGGATGACTTCAGGGACCCACCCATGCTGCCCTGTGACCTCCAGAGGTCGCAGGGCAGCGTGGGCGGGTCTCTGCAGCCCTCCAGAGGGACGCTGCACAAGAAGGTGAGTGGAACCAATGGGGAAAGCAGCAGCTTCCTGGTGGTGTGGTTTGTACTGTGCTGCCGGGGAGACACTGTTTATCAATAACCTCGTTGATTGAGTGAGGTTTTCAGGAGCAGATTCATGCCGCCGGGGGAAAGCCAGTACGGCGCTGCTGTGCGAACGCTCTCCCAGGGATGGTGTTTTTGCCATCCCTGGGACGCTGTATTTGGCCCATGTGGAAAGGGCCAAACATTTTTTGAACCAAAAGTAGAATTGGTAATTCCAGGTACTATTTCTGCTCTATGTTTTGGGTGAACTCACTAATAAATCTGCCAATGAATTCCGTTCTAAATGATATTCCATTCATTCCAGCAGGCAAATCTGCCAGCATTACCTGAGAATTCTCTGTTGGCTGGTAAGCAGACAGAGCCTTGGATTGGAAGCAAAATGCTCAACCAGTTTAAGCAATATTTCATTGTTTACATTTAGCCCCTTTGTCATGGAAAACTAACAAGGATGTTTTTCTGTTCTGATTTAATCTGGAGAGGGAATGTTCTGAATGCAAACCCAGCTTTGTATGTTGGAATGGTGAAAATTCACCTGGTAGGAACCAGCCAAATAATATATACATATTCTCAGCCCAAGAGGAAAAGAATAATTTACACTTAGAAAACAGCTTTTGTTGGCAAATTGCCAGAGTTCCTCCAGTTTTCCTTTCTTTCCCTGTGAGAACTGCCTTTTATTTCTGTGTAAATTTTAAGGCAAAATATTTATATACAGAGAGAGTGAGGGAGAGACAGAGATAGCAAGAAAGTATGTTGCAGTTCCCACACCAGTCAGCTGTGTGAATTTTATTATGCATCTCTTTGGCTCTTCCAATCCTGGTATGACCTCCATGAATCATTCAGGATGTCCAGAAACTATTAAACTGTTTGTGTAACATTTAATGCTAAACAAACCAACGAACTTTGTTGAAAGTGGGGAGGTGCTGTGACTCAATGGACTTTTACACACTTGTGGTCTCCATCAGATTCAACAGGCATTCCCTCTAGGGCCATTTTTGCATGGCACAGTTACACCAGGATTGAGCTGGGATCATATATACCTGGGCTATTTTATCCCGGTTTTTGTGTACGCACGATTCCCCGCTTCTGCCCAGGAGCAGAGTTAGTAATGCTCCAGTTTGCTCCACATGACCCAGACTTCTGTATTTGCTTCAGAAGCATTTCTGAACATGCCCAGTGTCCTGCGTTCTGATTGGCTGTTGCTTTTGAGTGGCAGCTTGAATGGATGTCAGGCAGGTAGATCAGCTGGCTGGGTAGGAACAATAGACTTGGTTTGTCCCCGATTGGTGTTTTTGTGTATGTGCCATGGGAACGGAAGAAATTGATCTGTGTTTTTAATGGTTTAAAATAAGATTTTGCTGTCAGAGGGAGAAAACTAGTGAATAGGTCTGGTAATTGATTTAAAATAAATTGTACTGAGGAAAATAGACCAACTGATTGTTCTGATTGGCTGTTGCTTCTGAGTGGCAGCTGCAAGCACCTGCGAGAATGCCCAGTATCCCGGGTTCTGATTGGCTGCTGTTTTTGAGTGGCAGCTTGAATGAGTGTCAGGCGGGGAGATCAGCCAGCTGGGTGGGAAAAATAAACCAGTCCTGCTCCTGAATGGTTTTTGCACGGCATAGACACAAGCAATGTCACACCAGGATTTTTGGAAATCCCAGGCTAAGGTAAATATCATGGTGGGGCAGATTCTGTGCAGCTTCAGGAGCCGTGCAGAATTCCTGGCTGCACAGGGATATTTTCCGTGCTCATCCTGGGATATTTTGACTGTGTAAAAATGGCCTGGTCCCAGTCTTGTTAATATACTTCTTGGGCAGTCACACTGCCTCAGATCCCCAAACCCTGCTATTTCTAAAACCTTCTTAACCTCACCTTTTCTCTCCTTTCACAGTCCCTACCAATCTCTCTTCATTAAGTTCACTTCCGGGTTTGTCGCTCCATCCCACTTCCCCCTGTCCACCCAACAGTTCCTCTCTCTGAGCATTACCTCTCCCTCAATATGTTTTGAGATTAAAAAGAGGGTTTCCTTTCCAGATCAGGTGACAAAACACCTGGGGGTGGGGAGGTAACCTCCTCAGAGAACCAGGAACAAGGAAGTGATGGGTGGCCATTTTGGCATATTGGCTCAGCAGGAAACACTTCACAAAAAAGACAAAAAACTTCAGGAAATACTCATTGTGAAGAAAACAGCCACAAGGTATGTATTCCAGCCAATATACTCTGAAAAGGTTTGTAGCAGTAGCAAATAAAATTGAGTTACACTCTTATATGAATTCTCTGGTGTGGTTACTGAAAGTTTCAGACTCAAATAAACATTTTAAAATTACAATAAGGTATCTGATATCCATAAGCCATTAACATGACAAGGAATTTAAGGAATCTATATAATATAATGAGCCTACATTATACAATGAACTAAGCTAACTGGAACCCATATGTGAACCGGTCTTGCTATCACTTTGTGGCTAGTGAAATCTGTGAACAAAACAAGTGAGAGAATCATACACCGAGGAGTAATGGTAATTATATACAACATGAGCATTAACGAATAACAGTAGCCATATAGATCATAAATATATTTCATCTCTTATATGAAAGTTGAAGGTGGACTCCCTCAAAATGTACATGGGTGGAAATCGATTATTTTAATGACAGCAACAATTTAAAAAGAGGCATCAAATATTGACTAAACATGTATGAGCAGAGCTGCATACTATTTGCAGACCAGGCAAAATGCAAAAAAACTGGGACTACTGTGAGATCTTTGGAAATTTACAAACGATATCATTTCAAGAATGCAATGCCTTTTTTCAATGACAAATCAGCAAAAACATACAAAGTTGGTCCCTCTGTTTTTTTTAATGATCTGACAGATGTTCGACTTAAAAGCACAAAATACTATCCAAGGAACACTTTCTCCTAGCCAGCCTTTTCTCCTGAGAAAGTTTAATCTCCATCCCATGCTGTAAAATGATTCAGTACATGCCCTTGTGACAGGTGAACCATGTAAAATCTGCTTTGAGGACCTTAAAAAAACCACCCTGCCACTGAACAATTGGTCTGGGGGAAGGATGGCGAAAATAAATGGAATCCATCAAGGTCATGGCTGAACAAGAAAAATGGGGTTGAAAATACTAGAGAGATTGGTCAATTGACCGGGAGTGGGCTGAAGTTTAGCAGTCGTCATCCAAAACAGTAGAAAGGACAAAAACTTGTATCTCAGTTTGCACTTTATTTGAGCTACAAAGCAGTGACCCAGTTCACCTGCCAGAATGAAATTTATTTCAGTCTTGGAATGTTCAACCCCCGCATGGAGTTGCCTGGTTGTTATTGTTCCAAGATGTTTGCTGAAGGCCACCATCAAGCATGTCTTGATTTCAGGTATGGATTTGGGCACAAGCTAAGTAAGCTACATGCTCACATTCTGAGAAGCCTTGAAATGTTTTTTTTAAATGCAAAATTATCAATTTTTGAAACATGAGAGAGCTTTGGGAGGAACTCAAGAGAAGGCTAATGCTCGGCACTTTTTCCCCTGAGGGACTGCACACATTATTAGACTCTCAATATATTTTCACAGATCAATGGATCAATCAGAATCGCTGAAGGATTCTTTGCAGAGCACACCCAGAGAGCATATTTGGGGAGACTGAGTACACTGTTTCAGGTTTTCCAGTGTCAGTTAATATAGCTAGATGGGCCAGGTGAGCCTGATCTTATCAGATCTCAGCTGCTAAGCAGGGATGATCCTGACTGGTTCTTGGATGGGAGACCTTCAAAAAAAGTCCAGCGGCACTACACAGAGGCAAGCAATGGCATATCACTTCTGAACGTCCCTTGCCCTGAAAACCCTACTGTATCACTGTAAATTAACTGTGACTTTTTAGGCTTAGTAAATACCTTAAAAATTCGGTAAATTTTGAATTCGGATTTATTCGGGCATAACATTATCTGTGTGTCCGAATAAGACAAATAACATATTTGGACATACCTGAAAATTCGGGTATATCTGAAAAAATTCAGGTCTGTTTGAATTTTTTGTATTCATTTTTAAATCTACTGGCACTAAAATTTTGAGGTCGCATCCGGACACTGTCCTCATGAACCTCCCCAAGTTTGGTGAAGTTTGTTTTAGGGGGGGCAAAGTTATGGACCCTCAAAGGGCTAGCCCCATCTCCAGTTAGCTCCCATTGGAAACAATGGGGGATGGGGCACTCATTTTGGGGGTCCATAACTTTGCCCCCCTGAACCGAACCTTACCAAACATGGGGGGCATGGGGGTCATACACTGAAATCGGATATGTTCATATTTGGGCAGGACATATTCGGCCGATTTTTGCCTGAATATGCCCAAATTCAGCCAGATTTCGGCCAAATCTGGAATTTGTTGCACCCGAATCTCCAAGCCTAGATTTGGTGGTACTTTCCCTCACCACCTTCAACCCATTCTGCTGTGCATTTGTGCATTTAAATTCCAGCGTGGTGCAGTGGTTAAGAGCAGGTGGATTCTAATCTGGAGAACCAGGTTTGATTCCCCACTCCTCCACCAGAGTGGCAGAGGCTTATCTGGTGAACCAGATATTTTTCCACACTCCTACATTCCTGCTGGGTGACCTTGAGCTAGTAACAGTTTTTTGGAACTCTCTCAGCCCACCTACCTCACAAGGTGTTTTTTTTGTGGGGAGAAGAAGGGAAAGGAGCTTGTAAGCCATTTTGAGTCTCCTTACAGGATAGAAAAGTGGGATATAAATCCAAACTCTTCTTCTTCTTTTAAATAGGCACATTCCATGCACTGGAGAATGCAAGACAGGCTATCTAACATAGCTGCTGCTGTGTCCTGCAATGAGTACCTGCACTTTTCCAGGACATTTCCCACAACCCTGGCTGTATATTGCAACCCCTATCTAAAGGCATATGAAATTGCACTGTGACAGTTTTCTAAATAACAGAGTCAAAGTACATGGGAGTGGGAAATGCAGAAGACTGAAAAATGTTAAGGCTTACTGGCAAATATTTTATTCCCATTGTTCATTAAATGCAAAGAATTTAAACAGTGTTGTGGGGTTTCCCAGTGAGTGCTGCAATTCACTTTCATCCCAGTCAAAGTTATGAGCGTGAGACTAAGGAGTATTTCTGAACAAAGACTCAGAACTGAAACCCCCCAAAAAAGCTGGCAGTTGAAAGTGGAGAGCCAGCCTAGCGTATGGGCTAAGAGTGGAGGACTGTAAACTGGAGAACCAGGATTATTATTGCTCCACATGAGCAACAGACTCTAATCTGGTAAACCCACTCCTAATATGAAGCCTGTTGGATGGTCTTGGGCAAGTCACCCTTCTCCCAGGACTCTCTCAGCCTCATCTATCTTACAAGCTGTTTGTTGTCAGGAGGGGAAGGCAGAGAAAAGTGTGGTGTAAAAACCACTCTTAAACTGAGGCCGTTTCCGCATGGCCACGATTGGGGTTGGGTCAGCGTATATGACGCCGACCCAACCCCCCTGGGACCGTTTGCACGAACGGTCCCAGAAACAGCCGGGAAGACGGCGCCACGGAGCGTCGTCGCCCGGTCAACCTGCTGTTTCTGTGGCCATCTGGCATGTCGCCAAGGCCTGGGGACATGCCCCCCTGCCCTGCGTGACTGCTCTGGCATTGCAGGGCAGGGGGGCGTGTCCCCAGGCCTTGGCGACATGCTGGACGGCCACAGAAACGGTAGGTGGATGGTCCACAGGGGGGAGGGAGGGCGCCTTCGAGCCGCTGCCACTCGCACGGCAGCGACTCGAAGCCGTCATTTTCCATAAACCTCGCTTGGGAAGCGAGGTAGGAAAACGGCGGCTTCGCGCCACTCGGGCGGAGCGCGGGCGGCAGGGCTGCGAAGCAGCTGCTCCCCCTGTGCAAACGGCTCCCTGGGGACGGCATTTTTGCCATATTTGGCCCATGCGGAAAGGGCCTGAGTGTTAGATAAGACACTCAAATGCCAAATTTTCAAGAGGTTGGCAAACACTTGAAGAAAGTTATTCATGGGCCTGCTAATTTCAAGTTAATTTCATCTTTAAATTCAGCTTACCTCCTTTAACTCACAGCTCAGACATTCCATTAAGTGTATGTGGTGTCTCTTTCTCTCTCTGGCTTATTCCGCACATGCAGAATAAAGAACTTTCGAACTGTTTTCAGTGCTCTTTGAAGCTGTGCATAATAGCAAAATTCACTTGCAAATAGTTGTGAAAGTGGTTTGAAAACACATTATTTTGTGTGTGTGGAAGGGGCCCAAGTGACAGACTTTCAAATGCTAAAAATAAGCAATCATGTGCCCACTCAACTTCCTCTTGTGCAGACTAAATGTCCCCACGTCCCTCAGCTTTTCCTCAGACCCTTGGTCATCCTTCTCACTCTTCAGCACCCACTTCATGTCCTTTTTGAAGTGAGGCCTCCAGAACAGTATTCTAGGTGTGGCTTGACCACATCAATGTACAATGTGACATCATGGTACATTTGGTTGTAATTGTGTCTGCTGGTACACCCCACAATTGCATTTGATTCTGAGAAAAAATCCACCCAAATCCAGGGGGGGGGGTCCTAGTCAAGTTGCCTCATAAACAAGATTAGAGAAGGCAATCTTGTACACTTTGATGTCTCTGAACTATTTGTACATCTAATTTTTTCCACAGGAGGTGGGGGAGAAAGTACAAAACCCACAGCCCAAAGCAGATTCTGTGCTTGGTTAAGCGTATCAGCCTTTCAGTGACATCTTACAACTTGTCATCTGATACTCTCTGTGAAATTGTCAACTGGTTCTGACTGCAGTGTGGGGTTAAGTGGCCTTGAAAATGAGTGGGACATTCAGCTAGTACCTCTGACATGTCCATCAACTGGTACATCCCTGCATATTGAGCCCCTATTTGCTTAGTGCCCACTGACAGTGACATGAATGGGAGAATATCTTGGTTTTCCATAAATGCTTCTTTTTTAAAAGAATTTTTTAAAATAGAAATGACAGGATTGCTTATGCAGAGGCAGTTAACATTGTCATTGTTATATTAAGAGAGAATTTCATAGAGCTGTTCCCCCCGATTAATGCTTTCAGCAGAATCACTTTGCTTTATACAATGTCCTGTGGTGATGATAAATCAGTTCAACACAGTTTCAATAACAGCTTTCATTCAAGCTGTTTCAAAGTTCAGCGTTCTTGACAGAAATGAGTTCCAAATACATGGCCTACAAGACTCAGTGCTAGCTCTGTGTTACTCTCAAAACTCAATTTTTTTGTAGCATTGTATCACAAACCAATGAGGAGGGCAGGAACTCTGAACAAGGGTGGCTTCACTGGGATGTAGAATGAGGACGCCATCACAGGCTTCAGATTTTAGCGAGACCTGCCCTAGGGAGCACATTTGGGATTGGGATTTTTTTCCCTTCACCTGAAAAGCTTGTACTGTAAACAAAAGTGTGATGTGGCCATTGGCCATCATAGTCTGCAAACAGCAAGCCAAAAACCTACACTGTACACAAACATGCATGCACACACCCCTGCTAAAATTTATAAATATGGTCTTGGGAAGCGAGGTGGGGGAGTGATCCTGTATGCTGGACTGAGCGTGCCTTGGGAAGCAAGATGTGGGGCGGGGGGAAGAGTCTGATCAAGGAGAGGAGGGGGAATCTTCCCCCACCTCTCCTGTCCCAGTCCGAAAGGCAATTGGCTAGGTGTGCATCATCATCACATGTTCCATCCTTAAGCAATTATGAACTTCACCACCAAACCTTTTATCAGCAAAATAAATAATACAAATAAAACAAATAGTACAGTGATCACAGAGTAATACAATCATGGGCTCATTCCGCACATGCAGAATAATGCCCTTTCAAACTGCTTTCAATGCTCTTTGAAGCTGTGCGGAATGGCAAAATCCACTTGCAAACAGTTGTGAAAGTGATTTGAAAACGCATTATTTTGCGTGTGCGGAAGGGGCCTATGTCTCAGCTGAAAATACATTCCTTGTCAACTTTGTAATATGTTATAAATGTAAATAAATGAATATAATGTATGTTATAAATGTAAATGTATGTTATAAATGTATATATATGTGCTTAATAAGTGGTGGGTTCAATAGGACATTGAAATGAGCTATGAATTGATATGATGTAATATTCATTGACAGATTATCTATAGAACACCTCATATGCAAGTAAATGATAAATTGGCACTGTTGAAGGCACCGAAGAGCGCAATTTCGTGCGATGAGTTCCTGCCAGCAATGAATTGAAGACTGCAATATTTATGAATTAACTTTTGTGATCAACTGCAAAAACCTGGAATTTGAATGAATGTGGAAACACCTTCGAAGGGACTGTTTATGTTTAGATTATTGAATAGAAAAAGAGAAAAATAATTCATGTGATGATACAACAGTGGATGATGAAATTCTGTTGATATGAGATAGATATATGATTGCAATTGTATGTGATGAGCATTGTTCCTCAATATATAAGAAATACCAAACCTAAATTGGCTGCCTAGTGGGTGACGTGTTTAATGTGTTAGAGCTTTGTAATAATGCCAACACTGTCAAAAACCCCTCCCCTTCTTGACAGTCCTTGTTGTGTTTGGTGTGATGGTCCTCATGAAAAAAAATGCCTCTTTTGGAACTACCATACATCACTCGGTACATTCTGACAATGGTAGGATTGAGTCTGAACAACCAACTCTTTGAGCCATTAAGATCATGTAGCATAAAATCATGTATAAAAAGAACAGTAAATTCAAGGAAAATGTGAGAACTGCTTTTGATTTTTTTCCCAGTACCTGAATAATATGCAAATAATGATTCCTCATCGTTTTGGAGCTGGATACGACGAAAGAAATAAGTTCTGGAAAGAATGAAAGCTTCTCTGTCAATAAACTGAATGTGGGAAGGAAGAAGAGCTCACGTTGATAACTGCTATTTGAATATTACTTAAAGCATAATTTCAAATAAATTTGAGATTCCTGCTGAGGCCAGACATCAGAGCAATATCAAAGGCAGCTAATGCACACATCATTGACATAATATTTCGGTATGCTTGTTTTCCCATATCCCTTTGTTGTCATTGGGTTTCACCTAAAACAAAACGCAAAGAGAATTGGGAGGATCTTCCCAAGTGTCAAACTTTGCAGGAAGTTGGCCACAAGTCAGAAGTTTCAATAAGGTCAGAATTGAAATTGCACTCCCCCTGACTCTGCTGCCTGTCCTGAACTTGCTGCCTGCCCCATACACCTGGCACTGACTCACCTCATGCGCGCGAGCTGGCTGCAGGGGCCGGCATGGGGGAAAGAGGGGGCCAGCTCCACACAGAGCCCCAGGAGCAGCCGGAGACCTGCGAGGGTGGCACAGACTGCTGCGGTGCAGGGCTGACAACAGTCCCAGCCAGGAAACTGGCAGAATGTTGCAGGGCAATCTGACATGGCAGTGGCCAGGCTGCCACCGGCCCCCACCCCAGATGGCCTGTCAGAGGGCAGGGTGGAAGAGCCATCAGCAGAAATGCTGGCTGGACAAACCCAGGGGAAGCAAAGGGTAGGGAACACTCATGGGAGGGAGGGACTGGGTAGAAGAAGGCCAGAAAGGGATAAAAGGAGAGAGGAAAGGAGACAGGTGGTGGGGGCACCTCTGCACCAGAGGGGCATAGAGGGCAATTTTGCACCCCCATGTGATTAAATAAGTGGTGTCATGTGACCTCACATGATCTCTGGCAGGTACGCCTATGATAAGGTGTCTCAAAGCAGCTTACAAACTCCTTCCCTTCCTCTCCCCACAGCAGACCCAAGGTAGGTGGGGCTGAGAGAGTTCTGAGAGAACTGTGAGTGCCCCTGTGTTACCCAGAAGTCTTCATGTGGAGGAGTGGGAAATCTAACCTGGTTCTCCAGATCAGAGTCCACCGCCCTTAACAACTACACCACACTCTTAACCATTACACCACATGACAATACCTTTAATTGAGATTAAACAGAAGGTCATAATGAAGTTTGAAGACTTTCATGTGCTACAGAAATCTTTATCAGGCTGGGTATTAGAAACCAAAAAAAGGGGCGGGGGTCCACATCCTTCATGTCATTGTATTAAGACCTGTCTGTCTGCAACCCATACCGGACTCCAAGTGGGACTTGAAGATTTCCCAGAAAATTACAACTCTAGACTACAGATATCAGCTCCTCTCATGAAAATGGCTGTTTTAGAGGATGGACTCTATGGCATTGTACCCCTTTGAATATCCTTACTCCTGGGGCTACACCCCTACATCCAGTGGTGGGATCCAAAATTTTTAGTAACAGGTTCCCATGGTGGTAGGAGTCAAACAGTGGCATTGCACCAATGGGGCTGGGCGCGGCACGACGGGGCGTGGCCGGGCATTCCGAGGGCGGGGCATTAATACTTTCTCTGTTACTGTAAAAAACTCTTACTATTAAAAAAAGTTCCTAATTTCCAGCTGCTTTCTTTCTGTCCATAATTTAAACTCATTATAGCAAGTCCGATCGTCTACTGCCAACAGAAACAACTACTTCTCCTCTAATTGACTGCCTGTCAAATACTTAATATTTTCAAATACTTAATTTTGTTTCTAGCAATCAAAAGAAGGATACTTTCCTTAAACTAGGAACTTTACCATATTTCTAAAACATGTTTTTAAAACAGCCCAACAGGGAGAACGATCCCGTTTTCTACCTTCGCTAACCAGCCACATGGGAAACAACAGGACTTTATGATTTTTGGACCTAATGGAATTTCTAACGGAAAAGCAGACCCAATTAGTAACCCCCTCTTGGCACACACAAATAATTAGCAACCCACTCTCGGGAACTGGTGAGAACCGGCTGGATCCCACCTCTGCCTACATCTCTAAGAAATTTCCAGCCTAGTGTGGCAACCCAAATCCGAAAGGATGTCTGTAGGATGTTTAACTGAGTTCTGCGGACTGTGTGTGGCTAAATTTGTATCAGATCACACTCTTGGAATGCTGGGAAGGAAAAAAAAACAAACAGAATTGCCTCATTGGAAGGGAAAAAAGCAGTTGATCAAATGCTAAAGAAGAAAGAGTCCTGGAAATATTCTCCATAGAAAGGGTTTGGCATTTTCTTAGTACAACAATGGCTACAGATCAGAGTGCATCACAGTTACCAGCGAGCTAGAGATGAAAATATGTCATGCTTTCATTTTTAAATTGTTTTTTTTAATGATATGTATAAATGATTGTACACTGTATACATTTCCGGGGGAAAATGCACTTCATGCGAAAAGCTAACATCAAAAGCAGAGAAAGAAACGGCTGAAAAAATATGAATATAAAAATATAGCCACAAAACAATATACTGTTTCTTGACATATTGTCTTGCATTCCTGTTTTCAGTAGTTTCCTTTCTCTGCTTTCGATGTTAGCTTTAATTGTATTTTTGTACCAAGTGCAATTTTTAATGGAAATGTATACAGCGTACATCATTTATACACATATAATGATTTATTGATGTACAAATAATACCCAGTGTGTACATTGGATGGGGAAAACTTCAGTGTGAACAAAGGAAAAGAGATGAGAAATAATCACAAGTCTGGTCCCCACAAAGGAGAAGCAAAGTCAAAATGATTTTTGTGTGTGTGTGTGTGGGGGGGGGGGGGTCAAAACAGTAAGAATGACAAATTAAAAGTTATCCCTAGCTACCCATTGCACCTCTGGATAGAAATTTGTGGGAAGAAAGTGATTGTATCCTCTATTGTGAGTGCCTCTGGTTCCATTTGGGAGGCGCTCCATCCATTTTGAGACCAAGAGCTAGAAATGATAAATGGATTGTCGAGGACAGATGCCCGCTGCCGCATGTGAACCACCAAAGTAATGATGAACGGATCTTTTCCCCCCCTCTCTGAAGCTATAGGAAATAACAGCCTGTTTGCTTGTGTTTCTTTCCAAAACACTAGTTAGGGGTGTCAGCAAACATTTGTAACGATGCAACTTGAAATTCTGTTGATGATTTATGCGGCCTTTTTTTTTTTTTGTTAACTTGTGAAGAAAATAATGAGACCTTTGAGAATTAAGGCAAGGTGAGTTTGGTGCCCTGATTTGCAAGGTAATAATTCTCTCACTCTGGCAACCTAGTTTCTTTTCCTTGTTTCTTTACATTCAGTGTACTTTGCAAAAAGAAAAAGAGGCAGTCCATTCTCCTTTCAAGTCACGCCTACGTGTCATCATAAAGTAGTCACTGACTCCTCATGCTCCGAAGTATCCTCACAACATATGGAGATGTGGGAAAGGTTTTTTTTTTTTTGGTAATAAGGATTTAAAACAGATGCAGGTGTGCCCACTGCATCCCAAGTGACATCAATATTGTTTTAGCTGAGATAAGAAGAAAAAGAGTTGGTTTTTATACCCACTTTTTAACCGTACAGAATCTCAAAGCAGCTTACAAAGGCCTTCCCTTCCTCTCCCCAGAACAGACACCTTGTAAGGTAGATGGAGCTAAGAGAGTCACCTCCAGGCTAGATTATTGTAACTCGCTCTATGCGGGCCTTCCCTTGCGTTTGATCCGGAAATTAAAACTGGTCCAACATGCGGCGGCTCGTCTGCTCACAGGGGGCGCCTTTCGAGAGCATATTCAACCTGTGTTGCGCCGCCTGCATTGGCTCCCGGTTGAATTCCGAAACATCTTCAAGGTGTGGGTGTTGACCTTTAAGGCCTTGCGTGGCCTGGGACCCTCATACCTTCGGGACCGCATGTCCCAACTCGACCTCTGCGTTCAGCAGAGGCCAACTTACTGGAGGATGGACCCCATATGTCCCAACTTACTGGAGGTCCCTGGCCCTTCAATGATGCGGCTGGCCTTCACTCGAGCCAGGGCCTTTACGGCTCTGGCGCCAGCCTGGTGGAACACTCTCCCTCCAGCTGTCCGGGCCCTGTGGGACCTTGGGGACTTCCACAGGGCCTGTAAGACTGAGTTGTTTCACCGGGCCTTTGGAAAGACCAGCCACTGAGGGTGCCCCAGCCCCCTCCTCTTTACCCCCCATGGGTCCCCAATACCATCAGGACCCATTATTCTTCATTAGGAGGGCTTCGTAAGGGTTCCGTAGGACGATGCTCTAAGATATGATTGTTGTTTTAAACTATATTTATGTTTTTAGATGATGTTTTACTTGTACACCGCCCTGAGCCCTTCGGGGATAGGGTGGTATATTAAATTCAATTAATAATAATAATAATAATAATAATAATAATAATAATAATAATAATAATAATAATAATAATAATAATAATAATAATAATAATAATAATAATAATAATAATAATCATCCCCCCAAAGGGCACTACCTTGTTGTGGTGGTGGGGCTTGTGTGCTCCAATAAGTCAGAGGGCTGTGCTGGAGGGCCACCCAAACCAGAGAGGCCTCTGATGAGGAGCCAGACTAAATGTGCCCAAAACCCAAAACCATGGTGAAGACAAGAAAAAGAAACTTTATACCGGCTCGGTCGTCGCCCGGGTCAACAAGGACCGCGTCTAGTGCTGGAGTACCTGGGCACTTGGCGGAAAATGGGCTACAGGACTCAGGATCTTCAGCTGAGCAACCAGGGCTGAAGACTGCAGGACTACTGGAAGTACCGAACAAACGTCGGAAAATATTAGGTGGTGCAGAGAATAGAGAAATCATGGCTTGCTACTACAAATCAACCCCGTCCAAAAGAGGAGACCTCAAACGGAGGGACCAAGTCTGGAAAGAACTTCACCCAGACACAGAAATTACTGAGCAAAGACTTGCTGATCAAAGAAGATATATTGAAAGGAACAAGGTTTTTAGTGCACTAGAGCTAGCAGAAATCCAGCAGAAAGCACAAGACAATGGTATTGAAAATATGCCAAGAAACACTCAAAGAAATTCAACAAAATTGGCAACAATTCAAGGACTGCAAGAGACAGAATATGAAGAGGAGGAAGAAACAACAATAATCACACCTCCAAAGGAGCCAACCCAAACAACCCAAAGTTCCCAATTGACAAAAGCAGGAAGAGCTGATGCAGAAGATCCTAGAACACATGAACAATGCAAATGAACGTACAAGATTGCCACCATTGAAGATTGTTCCAAGGAAGGATCTGCTCAATTCACTGAAGGATGCAAACAAGGTCATTGCTGGAATCCAAACAATGTCACTGCATGAAACAAACCAGCTTATGTACAGCACTGCAGTAGTGATTACTAAAGAGCTAGGGGTAAAGATCCATCACCCAGAAAGAAGACCGAAAATAGGTACTCCAAAGTGGAAAATCAGACTGGGAAGAAAAATCAGCAAACTACGATCGGATGCCAGCAAACTGAAAAGCATGAAGGAGAAGAAGCTGAAAAATGAGAAAATCAAAGGCAGACCTAGTTAAGAGATACCACCTGGACAAGAGGAAACTCAATGAGGCAATAGAGGGTGGTCAAACAACAGCTGGTGGCAGTTTCAAAGAAGATTGCAAGATTCGAAGCAAGGGTTGCTCAATTCAAGCAGAATCAACTTTTCTACTCCAACCAGAAACGATTCTACCAGAATGTAAGTGGAGATGTGAAACGAAACACAGGAGGAGCCAGACAGAGAACAAACAATTGAGTTCTGGAGAAACATTTGGGACAGCCCAAAGAACTACAAACCAAAATGCAAATTGGGCCAAAGATGTGGAGGCTGAACTTAGCAGCAACAACATGGACAACCTTGTAATAACAACTAAAATGGTTGGAAAACGAGCAAAAAAGGTGAAGAACTGGACTGCCCCAGGCAATGATGAACTACATGGATTCTGGCTGAAGAAACTGACCAACTTGCATGAAAGAATTGCCCAACAGTTGAATCAAGTGCTGCAAACAGGCCAAATTGAAGAATGGATGACAACAGGAAAAAAGTTTCTGATAATGAAAGACCAAGAAAAGGGAGCAATCCCTAGCAATTACAGACCAATCACTTGCCTACCAACAACCTTTAAGCTGCTTACTGGCATATTAGCTGATGCAATACAAGACCACCTGGAAGGAAAGAACTTGCTGCCCCCAGAAGAAAAAAAAGGAAACAAACGAAACAGTAGGGGAACAAAAGATCAACTGCTCATAGATAAAATGATCCTTGAGAATTGCAAAAGAAGGAAAACCAACTTGCATGTAGCTTGGATTGATTACAGGAAAGCATTCGACTCACTGCCACACAGTTGGATACTTCATTGCCTGGCGACAATTCGAGTCAGTGCACACATCACGAACTTGGTCAAAAATGCAACGCACACTTGGAAAACAGAATTAATAATCAATGGAGCAGGAATAGGGAAAGTCAACATCCGAAGGAATATTCCAAGGAGACTCTCTGTCCCCACTACTCTTCATTATTGCTATGATTCCGCTTTCTATAATTCTGAAGAAAACAGGTCAAGGATATCAGACAGCAAGAAACTCACCAAAAAATTTCACACCTTCTATACATGGATGACCTAAAGCTCTATGGAAAATCAAAAGCAGAGATTGAGTCACTACTGAACACAGTGAGAGTCTTTAGCACTGACATTGCAATGGATTTTGGACTTGACAAGTGTGCAACTTTGGAACTCAGTAAAGGTAAACTTGCAACATGCGAGGGTGTGAATATGCCAAATGCCATAGAAATAAAGAGCCTACCAGTGAATGAAAGCTACAAATACTTGGGGATACTGCAAGCAGAGAACATCAAGCATGCAGAAGTCAAAGGCTAATTAGGAAGGAATATCTTAGAAGGGTAAGAAAAAATTTTGAAATCAAAGTTAAATGGAGGAAATACAATAAAAGGCAATTAATACTTGGTGCCTGTAGCACGCTTACACTGCTGGCATAATTAACTGGACACAAGCCGAATTGGACATCCTGGACAGAAAAAACAAGGAAAATTATGACCATCAATCGAGCACTGCATCCAAGAAGTGATGTAGACAGACTCTCTACCTAGCAAGGTCAGAAGGAGGAAGAGGGCTGCTCCACATCAAGCAACTCAGTAGAGGAAGAGAAAAGAGGCCTGACAGAATACATCCAAGAAAGTCAAGAGCCAGCATTGAAAGAAGTCCACAAGGCTGAGATGCTGAAAGCCAAAGAATCAAAAGAGTATAGAGTCCAACAGCTCAAAACACGAAAGGAGCAGTGGCTAAACAAGCCCCTCCATGGGCAGTACTTTAAGAACATTGAAGGAAGGTTGACAGCAAGAAAAAACATGGGAGTGGCTCAGAAGGAACTCTAAAGAAGGAAACTGAAGGCCTGATTTTTTGCTGCCCAGGAGCAAGCATTAAGGACAAAATGCAATAAAGACATGAATTGAAAAGTCCTACAATGACCCAAAGTCCCGCCTCTGCAAAGAGGGTGATAAAACCGTGGAGCACATCATCTGCTGTTGTAAGAAAACAGCCAAAACTGACTCTCTCGAACGTCACAATAGGCTAGCAGCAATGGTGCACTGGAACCTTTGCAAAAAGTACGGCCTGCCCTGTAGCAAGCCCCGGTACGAGCAAAAGCCAGAGAAGATAACAGAAAATGAAGAAGCAAAAAATACTCTGGGACTTTAGAATACAGACAGACAGACACCTGGCACACAACACCCCAGACATAACAGTGGTAGAGAAAAAACATGTTTGGATCATAGATGTTGCTGTGCCAGTTGACAGCAGGGTAGAGGACAAAGAGCTGGAAAAGATCACAAAATACAAGGACCTACAAATTGAAGTCGAACGACTGTGGCAAAAAAAGAACAACAGTAATCCCACTAGTAGTTGGTGCTCTAGGAGGAATCCCAAGAAATCTTGAAAAACATCTGGAAAGCCTAAACTTAGACAGAACATCAGTCCACATGCTGCAGAAAGCAGCACTTCTAGGAACTGCACATATTCTACGCAAATACCTCTAATATCCTAGGTCCTTGGGAAGGACTCGATATTCAGAGATGAATTCCAGACACTTGTGCTGTGCTGTAATGTGTATAATAATAATAATAATAATAATAATAATAATAATAATAATAATAATAATAATAATAATAATAATAATAATAAAGAGTTCTCAGACTAGTGTGGCTGGCCCAAGGTCACCCAGTAGGCTTCAAAGGTAGGAGTGGGGAATCAAACCTGATTCTCCAGATTAGAGTCTACTGCTTTTAACCCACTACACCAAGCTAACGGGATCACTCTTTCCCAAGCTCCATTATGTCACAAAGCTGGGGTTGCTAACCTCCAGGTGGTTGGTGAAGATATCCTGACATTGCAACTGATTTCCAGATGCCAGAGATTAGTTCATCTGGCTACTTGTGAGGATGGACCCCATGGTCCTCCTTTGCGATATGACAACGGCTGACTCAGGATCAGGTCCCTAGAGACCCAAGACCCAATAAGAGACTCCAGGGGTGAGAGGTGGAAAATAAAAATATTTATTTTGGCTGCAGTGAAAATAGGTTCTCTGACCAAGGCAGAAGCGGTGGATATATCTCAGGCTTTTCATTATATAAAATTTTGACCATCAATTATTAGTGCATCATCAGTACATCACTGATTAGGATATCGAAGAGATAGGATATCGAAGAGAAAGAAAAAGTGCAGAGAAGGGCAACGAGGATGATTGAAGGATTAGAGCACCTTCCTTATGAGGAGAGGCTGCAGCATTTGGGGCTGTTTAGTTTGGAGAGGAGACGTCTGAGGGGGGATATGATTGAAGTCTATAAAATTATGCATGGGGTAGAAAATGTTCACAGAGAGAATTTTTTCTCTCTTTCTCACAATACTAGAACCAGGGGGCATACATTGAAAATGCTGGGGGGAAGAATTAGGACTAATAAAAGGAAACACTCCTTCACGCAACATGTGATTGGTGTTTGGAATATGCTGCCACAGGAGGTGGTGATGGCCACTAACCTGGATAGCTTTAAAAAGGGCTTGGACAGATTTATGGAGGAGAAGTCAATCTATGGCTACCAATCTTGATCCTCCTTGATCTCAGATTGCAAATGCCTTAGCAGACCAGGTGCTCGGGAGCAGCAGCAGCAGAAGGCCATTGTGTTCACATCCTGCATGTGCGCTCCCAAAGGCACCTGGTGGGCCACTGCGAGTAGCAGAGAGCTGGACTAGATGGACTGTGGTCTGATCCAGCAGGCTAGTTCTTATGTTCTTATTACATCATTTCAATCTATCCCTGTACATGTCAATACAAGTTAAGTCCACCACATGCTAATACATAGGTCACATTATGTAAAAGAGGTGGACATTTTGCACCTAGAGGAGGTGATTTTAGTATGGTATGGTATGGTATGGTATGGTATGGTAATGAGCTCCCTGGGCAATCTGAGGTCAGCCCTGTCACCCAGAAGAATAACAACTGGTTGGTGACCAGTTGGACATGTGGACATCATAAAACAGTAAACTAGTCACAGTGTTACATTTTTATCATAGAAAGAGCCTAAGAGGTGAGGCGGTGCTATCTAAATCAAGGAATGAAGAGCCATTGTCTAGGAACTCTACTTGAAAGTTGGGACAGTGACATACTGCAAAATCTACTTCCTGCTATTCAACATTTGGAGGATATAATTCACCCATCAGGCCTCCCCTATTGACAAGCAATGAAGAATTCTTTCTTCATGGCCAGGTGGCTAGGAGGATGGGAGTCAGGGTTTCTTATGTACAAATAACTCTATACAATACCATCCAAGATATTTATCCTGGTTATCTGCTTCTCCAAATAAACACTTTAAGCAAGCAATAAGCTTCAATTAGACTGTGCTGACCTCTATTTATTACAAAGCTTTTTTCTGTCTTTCTAAGGCCGTTTCTGCACAGCCAATTACAGCGACGTGCCGTTGCTGTTATTGGCAACGCTGCAGCAATGGAGCTTTTGCATGGTCGGCCGCTCCATGGACAGGTAGTGCATCGGCTGAACTGCAACGCTTCACACTGCTGCGCTTTTGCAAAAGGAGTTCTTTTTTTCCCAGGGTACACACATAGGCATTCAGTGCCAGGATTGGCCAGTGTGGGCTGCCATTGTGGGGGGCAGGCTCTGCAGCACTGATTCCTGACGAGTGCTTCGTATGGCACCAGCTGCAGAGCGCCGTTGTTGAAAAGACTCGCTCGTCGAGCGATTTTCGAATTCACCGTTGTGGGGCTGCTGCAGCATCGTTTCTGCAGTGGCGGCCGTGTGAACTCTCCACCCATAACACTGTTTTTACCATCATTTTACTGTCATTTTTTGCCTGTGCAGAAACGTCCACAGGTACCAATGGTTAAAGACCAAGCACTGAATAGTATATCAAACTATATTAATCTTAATAGGAATAGTATAAAAGGATAGCTTAAGAGCATTTTCTGAAATGTTACTGTACCCTCTATCTGTGGGTTCTGTTGGGCAGAACTTGGAATGAGTTTGCAACAACAAATTTTAAAAAACAAAATGGTTTACTTTCTTAACATATGACATCAAACATCAATATTTAACGTCACACTTCAAGGTCCTATTCAGGTTTCATTTCAAGTCCTTCTAATTACACTCTTCTGATAAATGCCAAGTCCAATTCTTCCTGCAAGTGGGCTGGCTCCTGAAGACTCCAAAGGCTTGGTGAACAGGATTCAACATGATGTAGGTTTCCAGGAGAACTCTCACCCATTACAAACATAAAAAACCCTGAAACAAAAAACTCCAACATTTACAACATAGCAAAAATAAACAACTACCTTCCCACTAGTTCCCAACAACATTGCAGTTACCTTATCCAGGTGTTAAGGGCTTATACAAATCAAGGTCCGAGTCTGGTAGCCTTGTCTCCTCCAAACTACACGAGCTCTGCAGCCTTCTGTTGCTTTGAGTCTCCACCCCTTTCTGGGTCAACCCATTCTGACCATGGGGGTTACACTACCTCACTCAGGCTCCACCTCCAAAATTGCTCAGGTATTTCTTAGGCCAGAGCTGGCAACCCCACTCAAAGCCAGTGATGTTTTGCTCTGTGCAAGCCCTCCATCATGCCTGATGCTTCAGGGTGCCCAAGGTCATTATATCATTTACCTCCTCAGACATCATGAAGTAGGGCAGAAAGGCATGCTCCATTGCCATTCAGGGGAACCCAAAAATATTCCTGCTGGGCCCCAGAAATGGGTCAGGTGGGTCAGTGGCAAGCAGGAAAAGCCTGCTAAGGAGGGGTAAGACTTATTTAAACAGCCCTCCACTCAGGCATCACCATGGTATGCTCCATTTCAGCCAAATTATTTGCCTTGTGCATTTTTTGAATAGGGGCCAGGGAAAATATATCCCCAGCTGCACATATTACAGTGACTCTGCACATTGTGCTCACCATATGTGTGGCAGTGAACGTACACATTTCAGGCATCTCCTGTTGAAATCCTTCAGGATATTCACCCCACCCCACAGTCTTACATTGCCCAGTTACATTGCCCTTTCCACACAATTCATTTAAAACATTTTGAGACAGGAAATAAGATGTTTCCTCCATGGAGTTCTGCACTGTTTTTACCCCCCTTTGATTTTGGAAATGCGTTCTTTCTAAATGAATCTCGTTTTAAAACGATTCTTGAGGCTAAAATGTTTTGAAAATGGCTTCCCTGCTGTGCGTATCTCTTTAAAATGCTTCCCACGCCTCTCTGCAGTCCCTGGAATTTGTCCTCAGTGCCGTTTTTTTCTCTTGCTTTCCATTCCCCCTTGCCTGTCTTAGGAACATTTATGTGTTTTTTGTTTTGTTTTGTGGGTGGGGGTAATCTTCAAAGCATCGAGAATATGGAAGCAGCATGAAGCTGTAAAGCATAGAAGGATTGATTTGTCAACATACTTGGTGGGGGGGGAAACGAAAAGGGGGAAAAACACAAAATGGCAGTCGGAATTGTTTCGAGGGGGCAAGTGTGTGGATACATTGTGGTTAAAGGGGGAATTAAAAATGTTTTATGAACATTTTCAGTGCTATGTGTGTAAAGGGTCATTGACATGCATATGCGGGTGTGATTTTCTTCTAACAACTGAATAGATAAAAGAATGCAAGCATTCTCTCTCTCTCTCTTTTTTTGCTTGAATGCAAGCATCTACACCTGCGTATTCACATTAGCGTCAGCATCTCATAAAGGTATGAATGACTTTGCTGCCTGACAGTTTAAAAAAATGAGGACTGACACACCAGAGGCAGAAAAATGGAAATCAAATATTTTGATGAAAGGATTGGTGGAACTGTAAACTATGTAGAGGAGGCGAATGGTAATATATGTGTGGGGGGATCTGGAATATAAATCAAGAGAAGCAAAACAGAGGGAGTCTAAAACCATTTCTGAGCATTTAGCAAACTTAGAAACTGGTTCAGCGAAAAAATGTATTCATAAGAGAAACAAGGAGAAAAATATCGCTCTAAATCTTGTCTGACTCACTTGGTTTGTTTCTCCTGCCCACTGGTAGGTGGATTTTGTCTCGGATTTTCAATGGATTTGGGTTTTGCTGGCCATTAAAGTGGATTTCAGATGGATTGTTTTTGTATTCCTTTGTCTCTGAATGTAGCTTATCAAGGGAATCAGAAATGCTACTTGTACAATAACACTATCTGGACCAGGATTGTAAAGCCCTCCCAAACAACTGAACAGCAACGCGGTTACCAGCCATGACTCTTGAGACATCACAGCATTGGAGAGTGTATTTATGGCATAACAGCTTTATGTTTTCTTTTCCTTTTTTAAAAAAAGCATGGGTACTGTAAAATTGAGTTTCAGCAATTCTTCAAGTATGCAATTTTTTCAAAAAAATAAATAAATCCATGAGTCGAAGCTTTCAGAAATTGGAAACAATAGGAGGGCTGCCTTTGGTTCTAAAATGCAAGTCTCATGATGCAGAAATAAAGCACAATAAACTGTCTGTTGGCTGATAGTCTCTTTCAGGGCCAAAATTCATGATATGTCTTACAATGGTTGGGTCACGGATGTGTGACCTGGCTTACAGTCTGACATATACTGGAAGAACATAACTTTTCTCATTTAGTACTAGGTCATGTCGACTTCTTGATTTGGTTCTTTCCACATGACTGGTGGTCGTAGTAGTGGCAATAATCTCCTGCGTTAGCTCTTCAAATGTGCGTAAAACACAAACAGGATTAATAGTTTGAAGAGTGAGTGATCTTAGGGCCATGAGCTTATGGGAATAAAGGAACATAACTTTAACAGCTCTTTTTGTTAGGTGCAGCAAGGGGGTGGGGGCAATGCTACCTTTCCCCCTTCCGATCCACTTTCATTGGGAGAAATGGCAGCTATAGGGCTTTTTGTCCTTTTCTCTGGCTCCACGTGACCCAGGAACAAGAAGCCCTTTCCGCACAACCAAAATAAAATGTTTTGAGGCAGGAAACTCTGAGGAGTTCCTCGTGGCTTTCATCCCAAAGCATTTGGAAAACATTTGGAAGGCCTGGGCAACCTCCTGCAGGGCTGCGTGCCTGGCCTTGAGGCTGGAGCCCTGCTGGAGGTTGGCCAGGCCTTCTGGCTGCTAGTGGTGGCCTTCTTGGGCTAGGGCAGGGGCTGGGAGGCCTGGCCCACCTCCAGCAGGGCTCCAGCCTCAGCCCAGGCGCACAGCCCCTTTGGGCCAAGCTGCAGCCACTGCCTTCTCTCGCATCCCCCCGACCCAACTTGGAAAATGAGGGGGGATGCAGCAGCCAAGTAAGTGGGTGGCAACAGTGTCTGGGGGAGGGAGCGGCAGCAGCGGCAGGGAACCAGTTGTTAAAAAATTAGAATCCCACCACTGGTTGGGGGTTGGTTTGATGCAGGTGCTCAAGTCTACAGGAGTGTTCTTAACTAACTGATGAAAGTAAAAGACTGATGAACACAACCAGAGTTGTGTCTTGCTTGTTCCAAAAGGGTAGCTGAGCTCCTGTGAGGCCGAAGGGGTGGCCAACAGATGGTGCATATCTCTTTGAAACATACCATACTATGAATATCTCTTTAAAACATCTTACGAGCATCTCTGCTGTCCCCAGACTTCCTCCTCTGCGCCATTTTCTGAGCTTACTCTGTCGTCTCACTTGTTTACATCCATCGTGTTTGTTAAACATTTTTTTTTTGGGGGGGGGGTAATATTTTCAAAGCCACAAAGTCATAATGGATGGAGAATCACAGTATGAATTGATGCTTCAGTGCTTCATAGCCTCACGCTGTGATTCTCTGCACCTCGTATACTTGATACATCACAAATTAGCACCTCTATTAAAAAAAAAAACATAAACAGAAATGGTACAAATAAACAGGCAAAGGTGAATGGAGTGAGCTCAGAAAATGGAACTGAGGATAAAGTCCTGGGAGGGCACAGAGCTGTGGGAAACATCTTAAAGAACACACAGGTAACAGAAGATGTTTTCAAAGGCTCATTCCGCACATGCAGAATAGTGCACTTTCAAACTGCTTTCAGTGCTCTTTGAAGCTGTGCGAAATAGCAAAATCCACTTGCAAACAGTTGTGAAAGTGGTTTGAAAATGCGTTATTTTGTTTGTGCGGAAGGGGCCAAAGTGTTTCAATAAAAGAATCATTTAAAAGGATATTCATTTAAAACGTTTTGAGGCTGCACATGAAATTTTTTAAGGTAAAAACAATGCAGAACTCCATGGAGGAAACATTTTATTTCCCACCTCAAAACATTTTAAAATGTTTGTGTGGAAAAGCTCATTATGTTGGGAGAGCCACAAGAGTGACTGTGGTTACAGTGTTCGACTGGAACCTATGAGACCCACATTCAGCTCTTTGTCTTTCCTACACCACCACCACCACCCACTACATATGCTTTCTGGATAACCTTGGACCAGCATACTTAAATGGCCTAACCTACCTCACAAGTCTGTCGTGAAGTTCAGTGGAGAAAGGAGTCATATAAGCAGCTCTGAGTTTCTTGAAGACTATAGATGGATCTATTTTTTTTCCCAAGTCTTCAAGACTGCCAAATTATCGTTGATACTTGAACTTAAGAAGGAGCTCCCTGTCTTGAGGGGAACTTTTTTTCAGGAATGCTGCCTTTTCCAGGGCAATTCAGCTCAACAAACCATGTGCCTTTTTCCTGCCTTTTATGTGTTATCTTTGATCTAGTGTTATCTTTGATCTAGTGTTATCTAGTGATCTAGTGCCAATTTCACTGGATTTGCTGCTCCAGTGATAGACCATTAAAATAGATATAAGAAAGAAGCCTTTTGGTCATTCTGAAATGGTGGACTGAAAAAATGGGAGTAACTACTGTGGTGTAGGTGAGGGAAGGCGGGGAGGAGCAAGAGTGCCCAAGGTGATCTCCTTCACCTTCTCTGCGAAGGGAGTGAAAAAAAGTCACACTACGGCCATTTCCCCACTGGGAAATTAAAGCTGGATACAACCAGGTTTCAAAAGAAATGGCACCTTTTCATCATGGTTTCACCCTCCCCGCTGCATCAAGTGTGTGACGAGGATATCCATGTCTATCACAGTTTCAAACAGCGCAGCACGTCCCATGATCGCGCGATCGAACGTGCGATCTGCTCAGTGGCTCTTTCTTCCTCATCCTGATTGGCTGTTGCGCTGTGTTGTGGCGGAAATTTGGGGGTGCTGCTACGTCACCACGTGCACGCATAGATAGAATGGTAGTTGTTTTTCATGCTAAGCTACGTTTATGCGCGGCTTCAGAACTCTTTACCCATGCAGCCGCGCTAGCACTAACTTTAGTTCACAGTTGGCACAGAAATCACATTCCGCACAGCCATGTTTCAATGTAGCCACCACCGGTGCGAAACAAACAAACAAAAAAACCCACTGCATTCTGATTAACTGGAAGCTGTGATGGGATTCAGCAGCTTCGCACCACTTTGGCAGAACCGGTTGTTAAAACGGTGCTTGTGAACAACCAGTTGTTAAATTATTTGAATCCCACCACCGGAACTGGTTGTTAAATTATTTGAATCCCACCACTGAGTGGAAGTCAGTGGCGGGAAAATGGCGGGAAAACAAATGGTGGGAAAACACACCTACATTCAACCCTTGAACCTCCCCACTGATCTGGCTTCAGTGCGTGTTTTTTAAAAAGGTGAATTTCCATGCATGTTCTTAAAAAAAAACATGTGATAAGGGGGAGAGGGGGTGCCAGAACTGGGATGAATCTGTGTTTGGCGGTTAAGCAGTGGGGAGTTCTTCCCAAAACCTTGATATTTTGCGTGAGTATCATGCAATTAATTGACCGTGGGGATTCGACTTAAAAGAGCTTTTGGCAATTGCAGGGTGGAAGTGCCAAAGAGCAAATGCATGTCCTATTAAACATGTGCTTCCTTCTTTAAAATGCAAATCACCAGGCAGATAGCCTAGCTCTGAATAGTGAGTGTGGGGTTAAACTTTCTTTTCTATGTCACCCTAAGACAAGGTGAGGCTGCATAAACTTGCACTTTCTATTTTATGAACTGAATGTGGCATGCCATCTGTGTCTCTGATGGAGCCTTGAGTTGGTGCAGGGGAAGGCCCTCAATAGGGGGTGCGGGGTCAGCAATAATTTATTGCTACATGAGTCCCCAGAGATAAGAGTTCCATCTGAAAGCAAGGTGCTTCAGGCATAAAATTCAGCGGGGAATACAGTGCAGAAGTCATCGTTAATATTATATGAGAAAGCTGTTTGTTTGAGTGGTATATCACAGCACTAAGATCCCCCCCCCCGCATTGTGCCCCACAATCTCTGTTCCTCAACAAGCTCAAATGCCTTCCTCCACTTTGAGAGTATTTGTTGAAAATTTTACCTCTGCTGAGATGCTCACATTCATAGGCTTGTTCGTTGGGTCAGTCTTTGAAATTAGCACTTGGAGGTTCATCATGGGTGAACCATGATAGAGCTGCCATTCCTATAGGATCCGGGAGAAGATATCGAAGAATGCTTGATGTCTCAGAATGGCCTGTAAAAGAAGGGGTCATTTCTGACCTATGGGATGACATCCCATCACAATGGTGGATTCTGCACCGCATGTTTATAATGAGTTGCAGTAATTATACATGAACCTGTTTTCCTTTTTTTTCTCTTTGACGTGTGTGCCATTTACATGTTTAAGAAGTGATTTGAGCCTGCAGAAACAATTTGGGTTGTTTTTGCGTCTTCACGGGAAAGCTCTTGTTTTAAAAAAAATTGTGCAATGCATGCAAAGCTCCAAAGGCACGCAGAAATTAACCCTTAGAGCCAGTGGTAGGATCCAAAAATTTTAGTTACAGGTTCCCATGGTGGTGGGATTCAAACAGTGGTGTAGCGCCAATGGGGCTGGGCGGGGCACGACGGGGGCATGGCCGGGCATTCCAGGGGGGGTATTCCTGGGCGGGGCTGTGGCAAGGACGCAGCCGCTGCACCGGTCCCTGGGTGGGAACCGAATGCACGCAGGCGCAGGCTGCCATGCACGCCGGTGCACCTCCTGCTAGACCACTTCAAGTTCTACGCGCTGCTGCTGAGAGGAGGGGCGTAACTAAGGCAAAAATCACATGGCACAATCACCAATTAGTAACCCCCTCTCGGCACACACAAAGAATTAGTAACCTACTCTCGGGAACCTGTGAGAACCTGCTGGATCCCACCTCTGCTTACAGCCATGCCAATTTTCCGTCAATCTGATTGGCTGCACCTGCATAGTTTTGTATGTCCAACACAAACAAAAATTAAAAAGAGGGGGGGAAGGACCGTCCGGCAATGATGGCTCATTCCGCACATGCAGAATAATGCACTTTCAAACTGCTTTCAGCGCTCTTTGAAGCTGTGCGGAATGGCAAAATCCACTTGCAAACAGTTGTGAAAGTGGTTTGAAAACGCATTATTTTGCATGTGCGGAAGGGGCCGATGAGGAAATAATGAATGTAATGCCATCGATCTATGAGTGAAATGGTGGTCCTACGCACTGCCAAGGGGAGAAAATGTGCTTGGGGGACTTGTGGAATGGTGGGTACTCAGAGAATCACCTTACAATATACTGGTCGAGCTGCACAAAATGGCAGGCGGGCAGATTCTCCCTGAAATGGTGAATGATGGCAGAAGCTAAAGTGAAAGGGTGGAAGGGAGAAAAACAAAGGAGTCTCATAAGAGAACATAAGAACTAGCCTGCTGGATCAGACCAGAGTCCATCTAGTCCAGCACTCTGCTACTCACAGTGGCCCACCAGGTGCCTTTGGGAGCTCACATGCAGGAGGTGAAAGCAATGGCCTTCTGCTGCTGCTGCTGCTCCTGAGCACCTGGTCTGCTAAGGCATTTGCAATCTGAGATCAAGGAGGATCAAGATTGGTAGCCAGAGATCGACTTCTCCTCCATAAAATCTCCTGAATGTTTCTGCGAGAGCACCTTTAACCTAGGATTTTGCAAAAAAGATCACTCGTTTAACAATTTTTGTAAAACCCAGGTTCAAAGAAATATGACAGGCCTTGGTTGTTTGGGTGAAGAGACCTGTGCAAAGTTCTTCCCTGAGACACTGCATATAACATCCTGCCGTGCCATGCATAATCCACCAATGTTTACTGGGCAGATTATGTTTAAGGGGTGATTTGCCATTGTCTTTCCCAAATGTCTGGGTACTCATCTTCCAAACTTTGGAAGGATGGAAGGTTGAGTCAACCTTGAGCCAGCTGTCTAAAACCAACTACCATTGGGATCAAATTCCGGTCATGAGTAGGACTTTGACTGTAGTACTGCAGCACTGCAGCTTATCACTGCACCACAGAGCTCACTACCAGAATGACCTGTATTGGTATCTAACAAGGCAATGCCTCCACATAAGAACATAAGAACTAGCCTGCTGGATCAGACCAGAGTCCATCTAGTCCAGCACTCTGCTACTCGCAGGGGCCCACCAGGTGCCTTTGGGAGCTCACATGCAGGAGGTGAAAGCAATGGCCTTCTGCTGCTGCTGCTGCTCCTGAGCACCTGGTCTGCTAAGGCATTTGCAATCTGAGATCAAGGAGGATCAAGATTGGTAGCCAGAGATCGACTTCTCCTCCATAAAATCTCCTGAATGTTTCTGCGAGAGCACCTTTAACCTAGGATTTTGCAAAAAAGATCACTCGTTTAACAATTTTTGTAAAACCCAGGTTCAAAGAAATATGACAGGCCTTGGTTGTTTGGGTGAAGAGACCTGTGCAAAGTTCTTCCCTGAGACACTGCATATAACATCCTGCCGTGCCATGCATAATCCACCAATGTTTACTGCGCAGGGGCCCACCAGGTGCCTTTGGGAGCTCACATGCAGGAGGTGAAAGCAATGGCCTTCTGCTGCTGCTGCTCCTGAGCACCTGGTCTGCTAAGGCATTTGCAATCTGAGATCAAGGAGGATCAAGATTGGTAGCCATAGATCGACTTCACCTCCATAAATCTGTCCAAGCCCTTTTTAAAGCTATCCAGGTTAGTGGCCATCACCACCTCCTGTGGCAGCATATTCCAAACACCAATCACACGTTGCGTGAAGGAGTGTTTCCTTTTATTAGTCCTAATTCTTCCCCCCAGCATTTTCAATGAATGCCCCCTGGTTCCAGTATTGTGAGAAAGAGAGAAAAAACTTCTCTCTGTCAACATTTTCTACCCCATGCATAATTTTCTAGACTTCACCAAAACAACCAAGGCCTGACATATTTCTTTTAACCTGGGTTTTACACATGAGACTTGGACTACAGACACTCAAATGAGGAGGCTGTTAATGGGCTTTTAGCTTGTGGAAACTGGCAGGGACAGCATTGCCAGCCCTTGGACCATGTCTTGAGTTCCGTCTGTGGAAAATAGATAGCTTTGTCAACAAATCTGAGGAAAGTCCCATCCAAGGTCTTAAAGTTTGATAGCAGCCAAATGATACCATTTCTTAGAACTGGGAAGAATTGGCATCCTTACACAGCCACTGGATCTGGGATATCCTTGCCGGGTGAAGCTTCCCAAACAGCTTTAGGGGAAACAAACTAAACAGTTATTAAAAGTACAGTAAAATTGCTTGGGTGTATCATTATCCCCATTGGGATTAATGACCAACTGTGGATGTCAGAAGGAAGAGAAGAGGAGCTGTGTTTAATACACATATTAATTTTATTTCCTGAATGGATCTTTTTTTAAAATCTTTCATCGGCTTGGGTGATGACGACTGTGAAGATCAGCAGTATCTTCCTTCCACTTCCAATATACATTTTAAGCCTTCTTCATAAGGGAAGAGAATAAAACACGGCAGCTTTTGCAGTGCCTACCACTGCGAAGATTCGAAGAGTTAGAGAGTGGCTGGATTAAGTTTTGTAGAAATAGGATAAATTCAGCCATGCAAGCAAGTGGAATCTATATAAGGCCAGAATGTGTGTTAAAAAGGAGAAGCCGGGGGTGGGGGGGTGGGGGGGCGGAATGCTTCCTCAAACTGAGCCAAGAAAAGACTTGAGACCAGATGAGAAGTAGGAGATAAATATGCAAATGAAAAGCATCGTAAGAATGCAAGTCATGGAGCAGAGGATGCGATAGATTATAAAATATTATTCAAATACGAGGAGCTTGCAAGCGAGCTACTGATCACCCCCTCCAAAAAGTGCATGGGAGTAAATATACACAGTACAGCATAAAAACGATTTATCAGTACAATTAATGCAAGGTTAGTTTGCTCAACTGCAGGCATATAGGTTTTTCAGTTGGTTATATGTGCAGATGCTTCAAGCTGTTGTAGAACATGAATTCGTGCTTTCGTAGTGTGAATAAAACCTGGATTTTTGGTCTCCATTGAAATCGGGTGCATTCCAAACCAGAGTGGAATTGTCGTTGTCAGATTAAACTGTGTGTAAATTTCAAATGTTGAAACCTTCTGATATGAAGCAGGACTGCTCCTAAGACTCAGAGCAGAAGTCATCGGTCGATTCTGCACAGCCAATGTACAATGGGCTGCAGTCATTATAAAGGAACCTGTTTTCAGTTTTCCTGTTCACATGCATGCCACGCTGGCAGCGACTAGAACCCATGGAAACAAGTTGGATTCCCTTTGCATGGAGACCTTTCTCTTTTTAAATATTTCCTGCAATACGTATGTAGCTACACAGGCATGCAGAAATGAGCCCCCACAGCCATGCTGATCGTTCCACAATACAATCGCCTGCACCTGCATAGCTGCGCATGTGCAACATGCAAAAGGGAAAATAGGAAAGAAAAAAGGGGCATCCCTGCAAAGGCAGGGCAATGGCAGGCAAATTCTCCCTGCCTGTGGACTGCATTCTCCCGGCCTTGGGATCGGGCGCCATCATACCAGTTTCATTAGTTTAGTCTCTATTGGGTTTAGAATGCTGCTATTTTCTACTGAGTTGAGTTATGGATTTTATTTATTTATTTATTTATTTATTCATTCATTCATTCATTCATTCATTCATTCATTCATTTATTTATTCATTCATTCATTATATTTATATACCACCCTCCCCGAAGGCTCAGGGCGGTTTCCATCAACAATAAAAGTCTAAAACATCGTATATATAATTTACCTAAAATACATAAAATACTAAAACTATAGATGGCTTCAGGTCTTCTTTATGGACCCACAGGAGGCCAGATGTTTTTATGGCAAGTTGACATCATCCCGGCTGGCCAAACGCCTGGCGGAACAGGTCCGTTTTACAGGCCCTGCGGAAACTTTGTAAGTCCCGCAGGGCCCTGTTCTCACCTGGAAGCCTGTTCCACCAGGTAGGGGCCAGAGCCATAAAAGCCCTGGCCCTTGTAGAGGCCAGCCGGATCGCCTTGGGGCCAGGGATCACCAGTAGGTCCGCCTCCGACCTAATGATTGTGCACTATTGTTTTTCGTTGTTGTTCTGTTGTACACTGCCCAGAGCCCTTTGGGGGTGGGCTGTTTATCAAGTTTAATAAATAATAAAAATAATAACAATGGAAGGGAGGGAAATAATGCACTTCCTGCCTGGACGTGTGTGCGAGAGGGGCTCCAACCCAGGATTTGCAAAAGGATTGCTGGTTTAGCAATTTTCGAAAATCCCAGGTTGAAGGAGATAAAACGGAGCAGGCTTATTTTGGAGACGGGGCCTGTGTAAAGGCTTATATAGTGTCCTACAGCCGTTACATTTGCCCTGTGCAGACTCCACCATAGATTATGCCCACTGGATTAACTTGATAAGAAATTGGCAGAGCTAATTCCCATCTCCCCCCGATACCCCAGATGGATTAGAGTCCAAAAGAACCAGCTAAGCCACAATCTTAGGCTTGTAGCGGGGGATGGGGCTCTTGGGAACAATGCCCCATTAGGATGGGGCTCTTAGGAATGCCCCATTAGGACATTAGGACAACAATGCCCCAGAGCCCTTGTGGATAGGGCAGCATATAAAACTAAACAATAAATAAATAAATAAATAAATAAATACATAAATACATACATACATACATACATACATACATACATACATACATACATACATACAATACTACCACTGAATTTCCATCTTTTTTTCTTTTTCTTTTAAAGTAGCTATCTAGCCCTTTTCATTATGGATTTATGAAGGGAACTATGCAAGCAGTTTTTGCCCAGATTGCCTAGGAAGGAACAGGGAAGGGAGAGGCGTAAAGGAACGATCTGTCAGTTAACCCCTCCCTGACCAAATTCCCTTTCTCCTTCCCCTTCCCATCAGCTTTTCTCCCAAAGCTCTTTCCTTCTGTCTTCTTTGTTTCTCTTCTCTAATATCCACCGTGGCGTGTGAGAACACTGGGCGGAACACAGAGTGACATCAGATGTATACTTTTTGCAGATTGCTTCCTTTGTTTACAGTGGACAGTTCATCTTCAGGCGCGGAAGGGACACAAGCAGAAAATCAAAGGCTCTATTTCCTCCAACCAATACCTGCTTTTATCATTAATAGTAAACCTGTATAGTGCCTGTATAAAGCTTCTGAGCATGTGTAGAATGCATTTTACTTATTATTAAATCACATGTGTCAATCAATATTTTATCTCCCCCCCTCCTTCAGGTTGAAATTAAGGCAAAAGGACTGAATAGGCATAATGCTGAGGTAGATTTATACTCTAGCATCTTTACAACAACAACAACAACAACGAAAAGGAAGGGTTCCAGTTCCAGCATCAAGCGCAAGGCAATGTTTTCTCCATGTCTTTTACATTAGTTATATTTTCTTTAATAACCGGAGAGGGCAAAACAGTTTTAGGATTCGTTTTAGTCTCACTTAGCAGATACTAGGGTCGCTTTGATACTTCCAATCAATCATTGACTAGTGGTATATGACATGTTAAAGTTACGATAAGAGAGGCTTCTTGGCAGCCTAACTAACTGAATTGTCATTGTTTTATGGAATTTTAATTAGAGATATTTTACACCGTGCATTGCTAATTGGCACAGTTTCATGAACGAAGATAAGGAAAAAGGAAAGCATTTTGATTGAGCATTGCTAAGGCCTTAAGGGCAGTCAGCTGCTGTAGACTTTTACAATGGGTGCTGGGAAAAGGAGGAGGTCACGTGAAAACGTATTTAATAACAAACAAAGAGACGATACAGACTGTTCACCTGGTAAAACACAGGAAAAAAATTAGACATTTTCCCTGTCGAAAATGGAATCATCATCATCATCATCATCATCATCATCATCATCATCATCATCATCATCATCATCATCATCATCATCATCATCATCATCATCATCATCATCATCATCATCATCATCATCATTTAGATTTATAGGCTGCCTCACCCCCGAAGGGCTCGAGGCCGCTCACAATACAGCTGTTCCAATAACAGCATATAAAATACATAACTAAAACTTAACCCCATTAAAACAAATTTCCACAGCAGCAGTTTCGTGACATTCCAACTTCAAACTGTTTTGCACTGTTTGGTGAAGGTTCCATTAACCCTAATATGCAAGAGTCACCTTATGACAGGCAGTATCCTCAGACCAAGCACCCAGGCAAGGAGCTCTTAAAGAGATATGCAGAGCTAACAGCTAACTCCATCTCCCAAATCTTTGAGTTTCTAAGGAAGACATCATCTATGGTGGATGCGCTTACTCTGAAAACTGATTTGGTTCACAAGGAATTACAGCGATTGGTGTTACTTAAGAACTCTGAACTTACAACAAGGAAGCATGTATTTTCAAGCCAGGGTGGGCGAGGCCAAACCAAACCTGCCAGGCAAGTACATTGTGCATGGTTACAAAGTCTAATGCTTCAGAATAATACAATTTGTTTGCTAATCCTCCCCTATAGAGACCATTTATCTTCATGGTCAACAAGAAGGGAAAGCTTCAAGCACCTGCTTTATATCCTTAATTAAAGTCCTAAGAGGATAGACCTTAAGACCTATGAGTTTCTCAACGCTAATGGTTTATATTGGAAATCTTACTTTCAGCACACAAAAAATCCCTCGGAAGTTATTAAAAGAAAAAAAAGGAAACTGGAATTCTTTAACATATATGTAACAAGGGCATTCAATAATTCATTAGTGCTGCCCTTGGTGAATTCAGGTTTGCCTGGGAAAGCTAAGGATGTGATACAACAGTGATGGCGAACCTTTTCGAGACCGAGTGCCCAAATTGCAACCCAAAACCCAGTAATTTATCACAGAGTGCCAACACGGCAATTTTACCTGATGACAAGCGTCAAGACTGGTTTTAGTCCTGCGTGCACCTCAAGTTCCAAGCGCACCGCTCTGCACCTCTCTAGCATCTCCGCCTCCTCTGCCCCCCACTCGGGCATCAGCCACCCAGAGTACAGGCCCCAGACCCACCAGCTGAGTCCTCCCTGCTCGCTGCGGGGTGTTGTGCCCAGCAGCTCAGGCCAGCCTAGATGTGTGGGGTGTGTGGAGTGTGTTGGGGGGGGGGAGTAATAAACTCTGTGCACATGCCCACAGAGAGGGCTCTGTGTGCCACCTCTGCCACTCGTGCCATAGGTTCGCCATCACTGTGATACAACATGCTGGAAGACAACCCCCCTTTGTTACCATCTGGAGTGACGTACTTGGAAAATTCAATTGAGGAGGATTTACTACAGTCCTTCAAGGGCCTACCCAGGATAAACCAAGAAGCAATAATGAACAGACTGGGAGGACTAAAAGATAAAATGAGGGAATCAATGGCAATTGACCTCAACCCAGGTGCTGATGCACCCAGTATGATTTTAAGAACAAATCTCCCAGTATCTCCTTTATTAGGAGAGTCAGCAGAACAGAAAGAAATTTTGTCTTCATTGGAAGGAAGCTCACCCATGGAGACAATAGAGAAACCACATGAGTTTGAAGTAGGAGAGGCGTCAGAACAGAAAGAAATGCTGGCTTCACAGGGAGTTCACCCATGGAGACGATAGAGAAACCGCATGAGTTTGAAGTGGATATGAGATCTCCAAAAATGTTATAGATTGATCTGCGCTTAATCAGAGAGGGAAGGACGTGGGCCAGGAACTTAAGGAATTAACACTCTCAACTCTCTTGACACACATCCTTTAACCAGATCCTCTGGAGGCAAATGATAAGCTATCTCACAATAGCAAACAGAATCTGGTGGATTCCACACAGCCTCAAGAGTGGCGGTGTACTGGTGTACATGACACCGGTGCACCCCTGGGGCCGTTCACATGCTTTCGTGTACTCGGCCCCGGAGCCGCCCCGGAGACAATAACAGCCGTTGCTGTTGGTCCCCTATTAACTGTTTCTATTTGTTGCTATTGTTAGTCTGATTGTTGTTTTATCTATGCCTAATAAAGGTAAGGAATGAATATAAACTAATAAAGTCCTTGACAGGCTTTTCAACAGCCCCTTTCCTCTCCACCACTGTGACAGCTAATTTATTGGGCAGATTAAATAAAAAAATCCCCGACATCTGTAATACAAGGAAAATGGATTCCATGACTCACATCCTCTTACATTGTGAACTTCATGTGGGATAAAGGAATTCTTTAATTCATCCTCGCTATCACAATATGCAAATTCAATCATGTCTGATTTGGATACCTTTTATACAAAAATCTTGCTAGAAGACATTCTTATGTATCTCACCAGGTGACATAATTTTGTATTATGGCTTATAAGAAACGGAAACACCTGTTAAGGCAAGAAGTTGCCAAAGACTCAGAATTGAACTGATGGCAATTATGTTGATTGGATGCTTTTTGTTGTAATTTGCACACAGCGGGTTTTCATGTATTCTGGGAATGGAACATATATGTTATTGTTGTTCTTCTTTCTTTTCCTTGTCGACCTTTGGCCGTATAAATAAATTATGTTACGTTATGTTAACAACAACCAAAAAAGTACTTTACTGCAGCAACACGGCTATTTTAGAATCAAGAAAATATTTTGTGTGTTGTAAAAATGGTCCATGAAATGAAAATGTATGCTTCTTGTTTATAGATACACACCATGCCAACAAGAGAATTTCTATATGCTAGTGGTAGTTTTTCCTCATTAAAAATGGGTGTGTGTGTGGGGGGGAGGACTCCTCTGTAAATTACTTTAGTTCAAATATTTTTGTTGCTAGCAGGGCTATGGATTGTATAATTTTTACCAGTGAAGCAAAGCTTGTTTTCCAAGTGTCTGACTTCTCAAATCTCTTGTGAAAAGAGAAAAAATGCCATGTTGGTTGTATCAAAAACTAGTATCTATGTGTTGTTTGTGAAGCAATATGTTATAGTAAGTTCTCCCTGGTGGGAACCATGAGCAGCCATCTGATTCAAAACCAGTAGAATATGTTAGCAGATAAAATGTGAAATTAAATACCTTCTTCCTGCCCCAACGATTACAAATACAAATGTTTCAGCAGCTGCCCCCTGATTTTGTCCAGGTTTTGTCTAGATCTCCTCGGCAGCAAAGTGTCTCTACACAACACCTACTGAAATGACAGATGTACATTGCTAGGATTTTTAAAACGTGGAAGAATGTTCTCATAAGAATCAGACTCCTTACTATTTCGAACGGAGTGGATTGCTTGTATCCTGATCAGAATTCTCTAGTTCAGGGGTAGGGAACCTGCGGCTCTCCAGATGTTCAGGAACTACAATTCCCATCAGCCTCTGTCAGCATGGCCAATTGGCCATGCTGGTAGGGGCTGATGGGAATTGTAGTTCCTGAACATCTGGAGAGCCGCAGGTTCCCTACCCCTGCTCTAGTTTGATATCAAAGATGGATTTCTTTTGCACCTTTATCAGCAAAAGCTCAAGAATCAAGGATAGTTCTAAGGCAGAGGTGTCAAATTTGCGACCCTCCAGATGTTGTGCACTACAGTTCCCATCATCCCCTGCCAGCATCATGCTGGCAGGGGATGATGGGAACTGTAGTGCATAACATCTGGAGGGTCGCAAATTTGACACCTGTGTTCTAAGGCATGGCTCCTGGCAGCAGATGGGACTTAGGGTCAAAGTCCCAGTTTTCCAATGGCAAAATAGAACTTTCCTGCCTCCCCCTCCCACCTCAGACCTCTGATCTCCATGCAATTCTGCTCCCGAGGGACAGGGGACCCAGTGAAATGACATGCTGTGGCCCTGATGAAGACTGGTACATTGAGGCAGACATGAGGATGCCATTGCATCTAGTTTGGCAAGGGTTCCCCAGGCCTATGAATGGAAACCTACATAGGAAGCTGTCTTGTAGTGGTCAGATTATTGCCCTGTCAAGTAAAAAGCTGTCTATTCTGATCAGCAGTGCCTCTCTAAGCTCTCTGATAGTGATCTTTTTAAAGCTACTGATAGCAGGGAAGGAAACTGGGACTTCAGACATACATGCAAGCACTGAAGCCACAGGCTATGGGACATTCTTCTCTTAACAATCATATTTTGCATTATTCCACCAGGCCTGAACAGTTCCTACTGGGAGGAAATACCTGGTGATTTAGGAGGTAGAATCAAAGGAGGACAGCATGGTTTGGGGAGGGGAGGGACTTGAATGAAGTATAATGCCAAAGAGTCCACCTTCCAAAGCAGCCATTTTCTCTAAGGGAACTGATCTCGGTTGCCTCCAGCCACCACCTCGATTGCCTCCCGAATCTCCAGACACCACCTGGAGGCTGGCAACTCTACTTACTGGGGTGTTCCTGGAGGAAGCAGTTTATGCAGCCCATTTTATTTTTGTTGGAAGATATTATCATGGGGCAGGGACACTGTAAGGTCCAACAGTATAAGGCATGAATGGGTGGACCAACATCTGGAAGATTTTACCATCATCCTTTCCACTAGCCTCATTATCCTTCCAGAGTGCAACAGATGCTGCCAAATTTGCTGACGTTTCATTTATTGTGTGCAAAATGAAACTTTGCATCTTAACAGCTGTCCTAAATTACCAAGTGTGATAGATCTTTTATTGTTTGCTGCTCTGGGAGCTAGTCTGGCTGAAAAGTGAGATATAAACACATCAGACAAATGAATACAGTACTTTTATTGCCTGGTACAGTAATTCTTCCTTGAAGTATTTGAATACAAGTACATTCCCAAAGAATGAAATAAGCTCCTAGCTCAGTGGTGGCGAACCTATGGCACGGGTGCCAGAGGTGGCACTCAGAGCCCTCTCTGTGGGCACGCGCAAACAGAGTGCCCCCCCCCACTTCTAGGCTGGCCTGGGTCTCTGGGCTCGATTATTAGCATTAAACCTAAGACCTAGTTTTGGGGGGAAAGTGTAGGTAACCCTGTTAAGCGCTGTTAAACCCCACTGATTTTCATGCAAAGAACAAAAGCACAATCCTTTACCTGGGAGTAAGCTCGGTTGCTGGCAATGAGGTTTGCTTCTGAGTAAACCCTCCTAGGATTGTGATTCACCCATTGGAAGAAATGCACAGTTACTTCAAAGCAAAGCCACCGACTACCACCAAGCTTACTCCTGAGTAATGCACACCTTGGAGCCAACTGTTTTTTCGAAACTGAAACCTCAGTATTCAGGTTAAATTGCCGTGTTGGCACTTTGCAATAAATAAGTGGGTTTTGGGCTGCAGTTTTGGCACTCGGTCTCAAAAAGGTTCGCCATCACTGGTATAGGCTTTCCCACTGACAAACTCTGTTGCTTCCAGATGCAACCTGAAAATGACAAAGGGTAGTTCTAGGAATCAAAAGAAACGCTGTGGTTTTATTGTTGCGTTTCTGGTAATTCCTAGAGCTACCAATTGTAACTTCCAGGTTATAACCAGAAGCAACATAGTGACATTACTGATGCCATTGACTTCATGCCTCCCCATTCCTTCTGTCAACCCTCCTGTTGGTGTCCAGATTCAGCCAGGTATTAGTCCTGGCCTGTAGGGTATAGATTGTTGGCCTTGAACATTCCTTCCCTAACAACAGATATGAAAATTTCTGAATAATACCAATATGATTTGTTCTCAACTGTGATTTGCTTAAATAACTGTAGTAATTAGCAGACATTTTTCCATACAGATTTTGAGCAACAAAGCATATTGTGAGCTGCTCATCGGAGAACCCCACTTAACACACAGCTATCTCACATGCGCCCACTATTTCTCGATGTGTTGGTAGGATTTGATACAAATTTGTTATGTTTCTAACACTTACCCACAGCTGCAACTACACAATTTTGTAATCGCAACAATGAAAAATCGTTCCATTGAATTGCACCTCTGATTTTCAGAGAACTCAATGTGATGCAACAAATAATCCCTGATCCTTAAATATCCTGAAATAAAAATTTATTGAGATATAAGTATCTACAGTGCTGGAGCCTTCTGTAAAAGGCACCAGAGCGTTCATGCCTCAGGGAAACTAGTGCCTATAATACAGTAGATGTTTATTAGATGTGGTAGTCACAGACCTTAACATCACTAAAATAGAGTAAAATACCATAATATACGATTATAAGATTATAAAACACATAAGATGCAAAATGTAAAAAAAAAAAAGCAACTTGCAGCAAATTTAACAACTACCTCTATTTTGAAAGTTGGAAATGCATGTATCTCTTCCTTAATTTGATCAATAGGAGCATGGAAGATTCAACATTATATGTAACAGAGGGATTTACATCTGCCAATAAGTTCCTATGAACACACATGTAAGTTTGCACAAATGTATCCCGACTTGGAGAGAGAATGGCATACATAAATGAGTATCATGCATAGAAGTTAACTTCCCAATGAAACAAATGATTGTACCTTTGATTGGTTATTTGGGAGGTGTCTCAGAATGCTGGATTCAGTTCCCTGTGCTTCTGCTCTCTTCCAACACTGTCCGGAGTAAGCCCATTACTTACAAAATCCTTCCTGGCTTAAGATCCACATATCTGCAAAGCCACATTTTCCATGATGCTGTGATAAACAGCTCTGTTTGTCTGAGCAATGACTTCTGACAACCCCAACCTGTAAAGAAGTAAGGCTGACAGCTTTCTATACCTGAGAGATCTGGGTTGTGGCTTCTACCTGGTGGAACAACCCACCTGATGAGGTCAGGAAAGCACCCAGCTTCTATTGCTCTGCAGATTGTGGAAAATAGAATTGTTCAGAGTACATACAGTAAATAAGTTTTTTCATTAATAACGATGGGATTTAAGGCAGTCTGCACTGTGTATATTACATGGTTTTTCTTGCGTTATTCTCTAGTGTTGTACTTTATTCTCCATTTTATCACATGATTTATTAGATTTTTGTATAAAATATCTCATCTGTACTCTAATTTTTTATGTGTTATACTGTTCTGCTTTATATTCAGTTGTAATCCTCCTTGAGGTGGCTAATACATGGATTATTATGGTTATTGTTATTTAACATGGCTGCTGATATTATTATAAATTATTTCATTTATGTCCCACCTTTCTTCCCAAAGGTACCCAAAGTCGCTTATATAATTCTCCTACCCTTCATTTTATCCTCACAACAACCTTGTAAAGTAGACTGAGAGTGTGTGGATGGACCAAGATCACCCAACAACCTTCCATGGCAAAACAAGCATTTGAACCTACATCTACAGGATCCAAGTCCATTCTCTCTATTAGTATTTACACCAGTAAGTGAATAAATAACTCTGTTTTTTTGTTTGATGAGCCCATAAGGTTTCCTGTAGAGTTCTAACTATTTCTTTTTTAAACCTTATGGCTGGAAATGTTGCCATCTGAAGACCTGTCCAAGCCAGAGGAATAAATTTTTTTTAAAAAATCATTTTCTAGCTCTGGCAATGGCATACACTGGCCTGAGCAAGATCACCTTGGTGACTTGGATTTTTCTGACAATATTGCTCTGCTTGAGAAAGATGACCTGTATATAGAAGCAGGCAAAATTGGCCACGGGATAAGCACTGATGAATCAAAGATCATGTATGTTAGCTCCACAGCCCAAACATAGGGAATCATCATTGCAAATACCTTAGCAGACCAGGTGCTCAGGAGCAGCAGCAGCAGCAGAAGGCCATTGCTTTCACATCCTGCATGTGAGCTCCCAAAGGCACCTGGTGGGCCACTGCAAGTAGCAAAGTACTGGACTAGATGGACTCTGGTCTGATCCAGCAGGCTAGTTCTTATGTTCTTATGTTCTTATCATTGGATTACAGCAGCTAGAGAAAGTGGAGAGGTTCACCTACTTAGGTAGTGTGATCTCCCAGAATGGAGATGCAGAGGCAGATATTACGTGCTGCATTGGGAAGGCTGCAGCCATTTTTTGGAGAATGAACAAGATCTGGTGCCCACCAACCATTGCCCTAAAGACCAGGTACCGCCTATTCACCTCCATTGTGATGCCAACAGCCATTTATGCTAGCGAGACCTGGAAGCCATCAACAAGTATCAAAAACAGGCTTGACATCTTCCAACAGAAGTGCCTATAATGAATCCTGAAGACCTGATATTACGACCTCATCACTAATGAAGAGGTGCTGTGAAGGAGTGGCATGAGAAAACTCTATACCATTGTTGCACACAGAAGACTTTGACTGGCTGGCCACATTGTTGCGTGGAGAATGGTTGGATCCCAAAGACGGCAATGAGGTGGATACCTCCTGATGCCAGATGACAGCGAGGATGCCCCTGAGCGAGGATGCTTCTATCTATCTATCTGTCTGTCTGTCTGTCCGTCCGTCCGTCTGTCTGTCATCTATCATCTATCATCTATCATCTATCATCTATCATCTATCATCTATCTATCTTTTCTAATTACGTTTACATGACTCATGCTAAATTCACATTAGTGTATAAACACGACACAAACATCTCGTTAAGTGTGTCGTGTTGCCTTTTGATTTGAGCAATGGAAATGAACTGAGCAACAGAAAAGAGAAGAGAAATGAATCAAGGTCATTGGAAGGGATGAGAGAACATATGCCTGGGTTACACTCTGTTGCAAAGTTCAGTGATAAAACAAAGGTTCAGATCAGCTAAGGGAATATTAATGCAATTTAGAAGTCATCCATCACGTCAGGAAAGTTTACAGACAGAAGTGGGGCACACAGAGATAGCAGAAGGTTTAAGAGGGCATTCTTCTTCAATCACTTTATGAGGAGATTTTTATGTAGGCTGTAAGAGGACAAGACCCCAACAAGAAAAGTCAATGACTCCAATAGGTGTCCAACAATTTTTTGAAAAAAAAATGACAACAGATGTTCTTCAAGAGTACTGGTGCTATTACTCAAATGGGAATGAGATTAAATAAGACATAAGGGACATTTCACTGTTGTGGCTAGCCAGTCCTTCTTCATATTTGATTCATATTTGATTCATAAATCAATTCATTGATTCATATCTGATTCATAAATCATTCATAAAGCATAAATTCATTGATTCATATTTGATTCATAAATCAATTTGATTTATCTTTTTAAGGGGTAACAATTCAAACTGGTTAAGAACTTACCATACAACTGAAGACACAGTGACCCTAACCCTACCCCCACACCCCACCCTGCCCCATGTCTTCAGCAAGCACAGATTACTGCAAGTAATTGCTTAAAATTAATCTACCATTATTCCAAAGTAGTGGACTTACAAAAGGGGCTGTTTCATGAATAGTTAGAAAATCAAGAGCCCAGTCCCAATGGTTCTACCAAGGCAGCAACTCTTACAAAAGTTAAAACTCAGCAGAAAGAAAAGAAACACTGTCCTATTCCTGTGACTCTGGGGGAAAGGATAGGAGGCTCCCACACTTCCCATCAGAGAACAGAAATGTTATCCAAGACTGATGGGGAGAGGTCTCACTACTACCGTCCATGTCCGTGAGTCATGACCCTATAAGATTTCTTCACATGCTATTTTCTCTTATATTCAGTGGATCAGCTGTCTCCAGTAAGAGTGTACATTTGGATATGCCAAACTGTGTGTGTGTGTGTGTGTGTGTGTGTGAGAGAGAGAGAGAGAGAGAGAGAGAGAGAGAGAGAGAGAGAGAGAGAGAGAGAGAGAGCTTTTCAGATGTTTACCTTAGTTTTCTTGGAGGAGGGTTCTTAAAAAAAACTTACTAGTCTGTTAGGGTGTGGGCTGATGAGCCAGCTATCAGCATTCATTTAGGTTTCCAGGTTTTTTGGCTGTTTGGTTTAAGCCTAATCCATACTTGGTTGTGCTAGTTCCTAGTTGGATACCTAACCATTATGCCATACAGGTTCTCACACTTTATATCTCATACTCTTGACCAAATTTGGTTCTCGGCCGCTTTGCAATACAAACTAAAGCATGCAATAGACAGAGAAAGTGGTTTAAAAAGCACAAATACTGATAGTTTAAAAAAAATCCTAAAATCTGCACTCTTCTTTCTGTGAACTAATGGCAGATGACTCTGCTTGATTGCCAATCTACACCGGTTTAGAATTCTAGCAGTTAGCAAGCATTCTTATGTTAATGCTGACATTTATAAGAGCCCCAGTTCATAACTTTTGTGTTTCTCATAAGTTCCTGAGAAACACATACCACAATGTGCCTCTGAAGTCATAGATGTGGGCAAATTGTTATGAGCAAAAACTACCAGACTACAGCCACACAGCCCAGAAAACCCACAACAGCCATTTGATATCAGCAGTGAGAACCTCCAACTATACATAGTTCCTTTTCAGTTTGTAAATACAAATTAAATCCTTGGACTAAACTCAAATTCAGATTCATACCCTTTGGAGATTTTTCTTTTGAGTCATAATGGTTCAAATGGCTTCCATTTGAGGTTCTGGGCCTTTCCCCACTTACCAAGCCCCGCGCTACTCTCTTCAAGTAGCGTGGGGTCCTTGGGCACTCCCCACAACAGGGGCGGCCACAGCGAAGCCGCCCCGACGGTGCCGTAGTCGCGCCCCCTCAGCGTGCGGCATCCCTGGCGCTGGAGAAAACGGCACCTGTTGATGACCCCGCGCAGAGCATGGGGTCGTGGGGACGCCGGGACGCACACCAGGGATGCCACGCGCTGAGAGCAGCGCGCGGCATAGGGGGGATCCCTTCGAGTGGGGAAAGGCCCACTGTTGTGAAGTTCAGGTTGAGTAGTTTGCCTTAATTCATTCTGCGTTCATTTAATTCATGCGCAGCTTTCATTTAATTTGTGAAAATGAAAATGAAATGGACTCAAACCAGTTTAGCAAAACTGCCAGGTTCTCCAAATGCTTTCCTTGTTGCCTCCTCAAGAAAATAACACGGCCTGCTCACGTAACAAGGCACACATTATCTATGTAAATTTTATAACCCTAAATTAATGCAATTCAAAATGTCATGTCATTGATGCTCCCCCGCTGTGATGTTTCTATTCATAACATATCAGATCAGTTCATCTCAGGCTATACCTTTCATACAAACTGCCACCGGATTTCTCACATGGAACTCTCTGTTTAAGGAAACTTGCTTTTTAAGAGACGGATAACTTTACTTCCCCAAAGGGACCGAATATCCCTTTTTAAATGCATATCCAGTGTCCGTGCAGTTCCTCTTTCACCTGTGTTGGTGCTAGTTTTCTGTCTCAAAAAAAGAAAGAAATGTGGTACCATATTGGCAGAAAATATAGAAAGGGGAATGATGGGAAATAATAATAATAAGGATGATGACAATAATAATAAGGATGGGACATAATGCATTTGGTGGTGGTTCTACACTGGTGGTCTTTGGTCTATGAATCAGGAACTTCGGGTAGGGTATAGGGAGAGCATCAGTGGCGTAGGAGGTTAAGAGCTTGTGTATCTAATCTGGAGGAACCGGGTTTGATTCCCAGCTCTGCCGCCTGAGCTGTGGAGACTTATCTGGGGAATTCAGATTAGCCTGTACACTCCCACACACGCCAGCTGGGTGACCTTGGGCTAGTCACAGCTTTTTAGAGCTGTCAGCCCCACCCACCTCACAGGGTGTTTGTTGTGAAGGGGGAAGGGCAAAGAGATTGTCAGCCCCTTTGAGTCTCCTACAGGAGAGAAAGGCGGGGATATAAATCCAAACTCCTCCTCCTCTTCTTCTTCTTTGCTGGAAGAGAAACACTTGCTTTTTTGTTGCTACTGATGCCATTTTCTCTTCTTTCTGCTAGATTGGCAGTCTCAATAGAACCACATTTTAGTTGCCATATGGGAAAAAAACTATTACATGTCCACAGGCATATATAGCATGTGCTGACTCTCATGACTCGGCGCACACACTGAGAAAAGCAGAAGGATGGCAAGGTGAGGTCACTCACAGGTTGGAGATGCCTTCTTTATGGCTGTCATCACTGTGGTACACTTCCTGGTGGTTGAATTCTGTTTTCTGTGCCTTGCTCTCTTAGTGCTGTCCTGGCCATGGTAAGGTCTTATCTGCGGCTTCTCTCCTTCTTTCCATGCAACTGATATCAATTAGCTTTTTGTCACAAGCTTACAACTTGAGGGCAGGGGACCCATGTTCAGTGGTTGGTACACGGCAAACAAAAATAAGGTGCTGTACATAAAATGAAATATTGACTGCAGGGATCTCTCTCTCTGTGGTTATATTTGCATGATGTCAAAGTTGGCAGAAATGTTATGACTGAGTCATGCTTAGGTAAAATATCCATGGAATGCTGGAAGGCGTCTAAAGAGCTTCAGTAAGAATCTTGCTATGGCTTACAAATCCCTTGCAAGTAATTTGTTTTGGGGTTTTTTGCAATAAAGCCAACAGCAGTTCCATGGGTCAGATTAAGGATGAAAAAAAATGAAACTGCTTCTCCCTCTGTACCATTGATGAGAATGAGCAGACAAGAGTCAACAGGCATCTTTGATGTAGAAAAGAAGAAGAGTTTGGATTTATACCCAGTGGTGGGTATATTATTTATTACCAAAAATTTTAGTAACAAGTTTCCATGGTGGTGGGATTCAAACAGTGGCGTAGCGCCAGTGGGACTGGGTGGGGCACAACAGGGGTGTGGCTGGGCATTCCGGGGGCGGGGCATTAATAATTTCTCTGTTACTGTAAAAAACTCTTACTGTAAAAAAAAGTTCCTAATTTCCAGCTGGTATCTTTCTGTCCATAATTTAAACTCATTATAGCACGTCCTATCACCTACCGCCAACAGAAACAACTACTTCTCCTCTAATTGACTGCCTGTCAAATACTTAATACTTTCAAATGCTTAATTTTGTTTCTAGAAATCAAAAGAAGGATATTTTCCTTAAACAAGGAACTTTACCATATTTCTAAAACATGTTTTTAAAACAGCCCAACAGGGAGAATTATCCCGTTTTCTACCTTCGCTAACCAGCCACATAGGAAACAACAGGGACTTTATGATTTTTGGACCTAATGGAATGTCTAACGGAAAAGCAGACCCAATTAGTAACCCCCTCTAGGCACACACAAATAATTAGTAACCCACTCTTGGGAACTGGTGAGAACCTGCTGGTCTTGGGAACCTGCTGCTCTTGGGAACTGGTGAGAACCACCTCTGTTTATACCCCACCTTTCTCTCCTGTAGAGTGGCTCAAAGTGGCTTACAAACATCTTCCCTTCCTCTCCCCACAAAAGACTCCTTGTGAGGTAAGATGGGGCTCAAAAAGTTCTGAAGAATTGTGAGTAGCCCACGGTCACCCAGCGGGCTTCATGCAGAGGAGCGAGGAAACAAATCCAGTCCACCAGATAAGAGTCTGCCACTCTTGTGGAGGAGTGGGGAATCAGACCTGGTTCTCCAGATTACAGTCCACTGATCTTAATCTCTCCACCTTTCTGGCTCTCAAAACTCTCATGGCAAACCTTATAGGAAAAAAATGGTGTCACCAACCTGCAAACTCAAGAACTAGATACCGTGTAGCAAAATGCTTGAAGAGAAAAAGCATTCTTCCATGGTTTTCCAAACTTCACATCCTTCAGTTGCACTGAATTCTGAAGCTAAATTCAAGGTAATCCGGTTTCCCTTGTTGCTGTGCCAAACCATCTGAGGCAGTGATGGCGAACCTTTTTGAGACCAAGTGCCCAAATTGAAACCCAAACCCCACTTATTTATCGCAAAGTGCCAACCTGGCAATTTAACCTGAATGCTGAGGTTTTAGTTTAGAAAAAAAATGGTTGGCTCCCTCTTCCTCTGCCCCACCCGCTCGAGCAGGGGTCAGCCTGCTCTAGCCTCCAGCAAGTCCCACATGCACCACTCTGTGCCTCTCTAGCATCCTCTGCCCCCCCCCCTTCGGGCAGCAGCCACCCGGAGCACAGGCACCAGGACAGCCATGTCCTCCCTGCTCACCGCAGTGCTTGCACTTCATGCTCAGTGGCCCAGGGCAGCCTAGATGTGCTTGTAGGGTGTGTGTGTGTTACATTATTGTTAATGATTTTCTGCCCCCCACATGATGAACTCTGTGTGCGCGTGCCCACAGAGAGGGCTCCGAGTGCCACCTCTGGCACCTGTGCCATAGGTTCGCCATCACTGATCTGCGGAGTCTGTAGCACTGTTAAGAAGAATTCTCTGGGCCTTTTCTTTGTGTTTCATTTAGAATTAATTCCCAGTCTTGTCCATCTGTAGGAGGGAAGGTGGCATAGTATAACTTGATTTTCTCAGCTCTCAGAAGCTAAGTAGGGTGGGTACTTGCAAGCAAAACTACTGAAGAAGTCTCTGCAGAGGAAGGCAATGGCAATGACTTCACGGAACTTACGTCTTTTTCATCTCATATCTATCATGTTTTTCTTCTGATTTCAAGCTTCTAAATAACCTGTGTCTTTCACTGTCAGAAAAAAAACATGCCCCCAAGTTTTTATATTTTCAATAGTAGCCTCCCATCTTTTCAGAAGACCACAGGTACAGCCTTGATACTAGTTCCACCCAGCACCTGCCTTGCATTCGACACAAGTTACATGAAAGAGACTTTTTTCAGATGATAAAGGCTATAGACCCCTACCCCTTTTTTATTTCTCTTTTAAAACACCCAGCTTGACAGAGGGTTTAACTGAACTCGAAGGCTTGAACACTTTCCCCCCGTTATTTTGCTCAGTGTTCCAATGCAACTACGAGCAATCTCAGTGCATAAAAGTAGCACAGAATCAAAGCTTGCAAATATAAATAGGATGGGGGGGGGGGAATGAACTCAAGATACTTTGTAAGCATGACAAGCCCAGTTAGGTAAACTCAAAAGCCTTTGAACAAAGAGTAGATGGAAATGCTGATTCTGTTAGTGGGTCTCGGAAGACAGACTGTTCTGTCCTATGATCAGATCGGGCGATGAAGTCCGACCCCGCCCCCTCATTTGTTATTGACTATTGTTAAAACTGACAGAAATGTCTGCACTTATAGATCATGGCAGTATAATCCCTTAACCCTGTGTTTTTTGGCTGTTTATTTCTCTTTGAGGAAGAAATTATCTCCTAATTACATACTTCCAAACATTTACAGCTCATGACAGCATTTGCATTAAAAAGGAGCTAAACCTACCATCTTAAAACAAGCATCTATCAGCCTGGCTATAAAATTAATTAGTGACTCCAGCCAATCAGTTTGTCAGACTAGTTGCCAGGAAAATGGGATTACTTCCTAACACAAACACATCTTCAAAAATGATTAAACTCATTTGAAAGTCAATTTTGGCTCGGGCTCCTTTCAAGTTCTTTGGTGACATTCCAGAGCATTTATGGTTATTTGATCCCAAGTGCTTCGCTCTGACTGAGTCGGAGTAGGCAGACTCTATCACATAGCTTTAGTAATTAAGGGCTTCTGGAGTATTTAACCAGTCAAGTAGGAATACTCATGCATTAAATACCACAACTTGTGAAAGTAAAAGATATGGTGACGTCTAATTTGTGTGTTACAAAAAGTTAAGTTCACACTGCATGCATGTGTATTGACTCTATGAGCAGCAGGGCATAGGAGTCAAGTTTCAGCCTGAACTCACTCTAAAAAAAATAATTAGTTTATAAGGAAACTAGTAAAAATGCATGTATCAGTAGCTGCTTGTATCTGTACTGATAATGTTACTCTTATGGTATCGGCGTGCTGTGTGGTTTCCGGGCTGTATGGCCGTGTTCTAGCAGCATTCTCTCCTGACGTTTCGCCTGCATCTGTGGCTGGCATCTTCAGAGGATCTGATGGTAGGAATGGAAAGCAAGTGGAGTATATATACTGTGAGGTGAAAAGGTGAGGCCATCTGAATAGAGTAGCCTGGCATGTGAGTCACAGAGAAGTCTGTAGCATGGGAGTAACAATGAAGCGAGCAAGGTCAATAGTTGAATGGATCTGAATAGAAGTATCCTGGTCTTTGTTCCCTTTGAGTGCTATAGTCTATAGTTGTCCTGTGTTTGTGTGGAGCTGATCAGTCACTGTCTTGATTCTAGAGTTTTTCAACACTGGCAACCAAATTCTGTTCATTTTCATGGTTTCTTCCTTCCTGTTGAATCCTGTTGAAGTTGTCCATGTGCTTGTGAATTTCAATGGCTTCTCTGTGTAGTCTGACGTTGTGGTTTTCAGAGTAGTCCAGAATTTCTGTGTTTTCAAATAATATTTTGTGTCTGTATTCTTTTTGCCATATTGGCCCTTAATTAGTTGTCTTGAAGAATCATGCAATATAAATATTTTAGTAAATGCACAAAAATTGCTCTCCTATGCATGGTGATGATTTGTCAGTGTGCACAAGCACTCCCAAGCATTTATGGGATCAGAGCAAAAAAGAGAAAGACATGGGGTGGGGGGTGGGGGTACAAGTCAGTGGGATATTCTTGATATCCATTCTCTAACACCAAGTATGTGTTTTCAGGTTGTAATTCAGTGATAAACAAGGAGTGGTCTCCATAAGCTCAGAAACATTGGGCAAGATTCCATCTTTCTCTCAAGATCAGAGCGGTTCAAGAAGGGAAGCTGCAGCTACATAATTGGTTATGTTTGTGTGTAGAGTTGTATACATCCAGTCTATTAAAAATGTGTATTAGAAAGTGAAGACAAAGTCCAAAAAAAATGGTTACAAGCAGTGGTGGGATTCAAATAATTTAACAACCAGTTCCAATGGTGGGATTTAAATAATTTAACAACTGATTGTTTACAAGCACCATTTTAACAACCGGTTCTGCTGAATCCCACCACTGGTTACAGGTATGTATTGCTGAAGGTATACACAACTGTCATCAAATGGCTGTCATGGTTTTTCTGGGCTGTGTGGCTGTGGTCTGGTAGTTTTTGCTGCTAACATTTTCCCACACCTATGGCTGGCATCTTCAGAGGTATGTCATGGTGAAGAATAGAAGAAGAGTTTGGATTTACATCCCCCCCCTTTCTCTCCTGCAGGAGACTCAAGGGGTCTTACAATCTCCTTGCCCTTCCCCCCTCACAACAAACACCCTGTGAGGTAGGTGAGGCTGAGAGAGCTCCTGAGAAGCTGTGATTAGCCCAAGGTCACCCAGCTGGCATGTGTGGGAGTGTACAGGCTAATCTGAATTCCCCAGATAAGCCTCCACAGCTCAAGTGGCAGAGCAGGGAAACAAACCCGGTTCCTCCAGCTTAGAATGCACCTGCTCTTAACCACTATGCCACTGCTGCCAAAAACACATCTCACCATGTCATGCCATTGAGGATGCCAGCCATAGATGTCTGCGAAACGCAAGGAGCAAAGCCTGGAAAAACCACAACAGCCAGTTGGTACAGATACCTTGGCAAACTACTGCCATCTTTGATAACAACATTTATGACATATTACCTAAAACCTATTTTTGTCTGCCCCAACACATCAAATTTATTAGCAGATCAGAAAGCAAGCTCTCTCACTAAATCATTACAAAAAGTTTGTCTATTAGCAACTGTTTGGAGGCTGTAGAACTGTTGCTAAAACTGACAAAAATGTCTGTACTTATATATCATGCCTATGGATGCCATGCATCAAGCCTATTGCATCCAACCTATAGATGATTTCAGGGTTCTATTCTTACATTGACTTCCATAAACCAGGCTTATCAATTATATGACGGGCTGCTGTGGGCGGCCAGTGCACATACTGGTGGCTATACTTGACATCTTCCTAAATGCGGCTATGCAGACTGACTGTCTGCTAGTGTATCAATGAACTTCACATTGACAGCACTGCATCCAGAGGGAAAGGGCTGCCACTGGAAGTGGCAGAGGAGAAAACTAATGTGGAGCATGCAGATGCACAGGCAAGTTAATAGATTTGTTAGCTCAAAGCACACCTTGACGAAACAGAATCAATACAGCACAATGATCTCTGTCACAGGCACTTAGGAGACTTTGCTCTTCATGTTTTCATGGTAGCTGCCACTTGGACAGCACAGGATCTGGTTTTGTGTACTAGCAAAATTCCTTTCTCTTTGGAACAGGCCCCGGAAGATGCTATTGTATCTGTTGAGGAAACCTGTCTGCATCCCAGTGAACATACAGCCTTGTCCTCTGGGACTGTTTCAGGTTGGGAAAATGGCATGGAAGGAAGGTTGAAGCCACTGCTTCCTGATACCAACTGGACATCAGGCAGAGAAATGGATGAAAACCCCAACTTGTGTGAGATTGTGTTGAAGTCCAATGTAGGGTCCATGCAACCTGCATCAAAATCCTTCAAAGTCCATAACGTACCAGGCTGCATTTCTTCTGCATACTCCAGGGGTCAACCCTTGTCCTTAAATTAAAGCAACCTGGCTCATCAATGTCCTCATTTTCAAGCTACAATGCTTGTTAATTTGAGGCACCTGTGACGGGTTATAAAATGCACCATAATCTATAGTTGAATTTAACCCGAATGGCTGCATTGTGTTGGGTTGAAACGCAAATCTTGCTGTCAGTCTCTTTTTAATGTCCAAATTATGCTTTACCCACAATAGTGCTTGCAATAATGGAGCACTGAGGAGTGGAGATGGAGATGGACTTGTTTGTAGGATGAATTCTCAGGGTTGCATCAATATCTTGATTGTTTGAAAATTACAAGTAGAATTACCCTAGATCTCTATCATAATTCTGTATTATTTTGCAGCTATAGGAAAGCTATCCTTTCATGGCCTTGAGAGATTGAAGAGTATATAGAGATCTATGACAGTTGGAACTTGTGTGATGTAAGTCACCCCTGTTAATTGTTCATGCTTTAATTTTTGTTGAATATAGGTTTTGGGCTTTGAAGAAGTACCAAACAAAATTAAATCCATAACAGTGGTTAACTGCCCACAAATATTGTGTACATAAATTTTTGGGTATATATAAAGGTATCAGAGTGATACAAAAAATGAATCACATGGAAGTGTATTGTTTTGTTTGACATTTATTTTGTGAAATTGTAAAACTGAAATTATTTTTTCTTGGTAGTCCACTGGAGAATTGCAAAACCTGGGAACGATAACAAGAAATATTAGTGAATATAACTGTACATTTTTGAGATACTTTTGAATCTTGTTTGACTCTTTAGGACCTAAAGTTGTTGGTGCACAATAGCTGGGGAGGGCAAATCCATTGGTGCGATGGTGCATTGCTCCCAAGGGTGGATCTCCGCCCCCCCCCCTTTGGATAGAGCTCTTAGTCTAGTGTTTTCGACTCCCTCCTATTTCCACAAGCATCAGGAATATAACATATTGAAAATCTCAGTATTGAATTCCAGAATATTAATGCTGACAATAGCAAATGTGTGAGGGGAAAATGTGTCAGCACTGCAAAAGAAGATGCTAGGGTTGGAGATTCGGCCAGTCCAAATCCGAATTTTTACCAAATCTGCACTGATTCGGACGGATTCGGACGAGGAGGGGCCGAATCTGAACTGTCCGAATCCTAACAGATCCGAATCCATGGGATTCGGATCACCCCAGTCTGACTCCAATTACGCTTTTATTTTTGGGGAGTTTTCGACAGCTGGTTTCGGCCTGCAGGGGGCGCATTTTTAAACATATCAGCACCAGAATTTCAGGGTATCATCAGGGAGACTGTATGATGATACCACTCAAGCTTGGTGAGCGTTTAGAGGCCAAAGTTTATGGACCTCAAAGGGTGTCCCCTATCTCCCATTCTTTCCAATGGGAGGAACTAAGGGAGATGAGAAGGCTACCCTTGAGTGGGTCCATAACTTTGCCCCCCTGGTCCAACCAAACTGCAACTGCACCAACTTGGAAGTATCATCAGGACAGATCTCCCTGATGATGATGATACACTGAAAATATTGGTACCGATTCGATACCTCTACAAATGCACCTTCTGCACAGGCACCCCAAAAAAAATTCTGCGCAACAAGAGGCCTTCTTTTGTTCTGCAGTGAGAGGCTAGCTGCATTGCTGTCAACAGGAAATTCCTGATAGAGGGAGCTGTGGAGTGCACATTTTTCGATGTAGTAACCTTTACAAAACTCATTGCAGGGTATCTTAAGGAGAATCTCTGGGTGGCACACCATCTCAGGCTTCTGGGGAAAGACTACTTCAGGGGCAGTGGGAGATGGACCCTACCCTTTTGGAGTCCCATGGGAATTAAACCCCCTGAAGCAAAATTCCCCAAACCTGATGATGGTGTCATCCATCCTCCTGAAGATACCCATGAAAAGTTTTGTGAAGATCCATGTACGGAAAGTTCGGTAATCTGGCAATTTCCAGAAATGTGCACCTCACAGCCCTTCTAAAAAATTCCCCATTGACGGAAATACAACTAAATCACTCTGCAGAACTAAGAATCTGAAACAAAGCCTGAAAGCTGCCTACGAGAGACGACGCATTTTGAGATGTATCAGGCACCAAATTATCAGGGTATCATCAGGTGACTGTCCCGATAAAGTTGCTACCACCAAGTTTGGTGCAGTTTGAGTTCGAGTAGCATGGACCCTCAAAGAGGTGCAACTTATCCCCCATTGTTTCCAGTGGTAGCTGATAGGGATGGGGGCTACACCTTGAGTCCCATAACTTTGGCTCCCTCGAATTAAACTGCACCAAACTTTGGGGTATCATCAGGACAGTCTCCTGATGATACCCCTGAAAGGCTGACTGTCACTAGCTTTAAAAAATGCTGGTTGAGCCTAAGTGTTTCACCGCTCACTCACTCCAGCAGGCTTCATGTGCAGGGAGCGGTGAAACATGAAAACCCGAGATTTTTTAGCTAGTGGCAACCAAATTTCCAGGGTATCATCAGGAGACTGTCCTGATGACACCCCTAAGTTTAGTGCAGTTTTTGAACTCAGGGGGGCAAAGTTATATAGCGTTGACCCTCAAAGGGGGGGGCCTCTATCCCCCCATTGTTTCCAATAGGAGCTAAGGAGATGATGGCTACCATTTTGAGGGTCTCATAACTTTGGCCCCCTAGTGGTAAACCAAACTGCACCAGTAGCTTGGGGGAGTAATCAGGACAGTCTCCTGATGAGACCCTGATATTTTGGTGCTGATATACCTAAAAATGCGCCCTCCCCTCAGAGGCAAATACCCCACCCAAAATTCTGTCCCAAGATTCTTTTTTTCTGCAGTGAGTGACTTCTCAGATGCATTGCTGTCAATGGGGAATTTGGTGGAGGAGGGCTGTGGCTGGGGTGCACATTCTATCAGGCGTCACAGTCACAAAATGTTCAGGGGCCATCTTCAGGAGAGTCTTTGGATGACACCTCATCCAGGTTCTGGAGGAACTTTTGCTTAGCATGGAGGCAGTGGGAGATGGACTCCTACCCATAACATTGTCGAACCCCCCTCTTGAAGAAACAACGGTCACTAAACCTGATGATGGTGTCATGAAGAGACTCTCCTGAAGACACCCTGAAAGTTTTGTGGGTTTACCATGAGAAATGTGTACTCTACAGCTCCCACAGAAATTTCCCCATTCCCACAGAAATTTCCCCATTGACTCTCAATGAGCCAGCCAGCTCACTACAGAGCACAGAATCTGGGAAATTGACTGGTGACATATAAAGGGTGCAGTTTTAGAACTACTGTCACCAGAATTTCTCAGGGTATCATGAAGCTACTCGTCCCTATGGATACCTCCTAGAAGTTTTGGTGAAGTTTGGTTCAGGGGTTCAAAGTTATGGACCTTTTGGAAAGAGGTGTAGCCCCCATTTCCTGTTAGCTTCCATTGGAAACAATGGGGATGGGGCACCCCTTTGAGGGTCAATAATAACTTTGCCCCTTTGCCCCCCCTGAATCCAAACCGTGCACCAAACTTGGGGAAGAATCATCAGGACGATCTCCAGAATGATATCCTGAAAGTTTAGTGCTACTAGCTTTAAAATTGCACCCCCTGCAGGCCAAAACGTGTAAAAACACCAAAAATTCAAAAAAATAATAAAATGGACCCGAATTTTTCGGATTTACCCGAATTTTCGGGCATATCCGGAACCGGCTATGATTTCAGATTCGGGCACTTCCTAAATCATTTTATGCCCCCCAAAATACCCTAACTGAACTGAATTTTTTACCGAATTTTTTTAGTATTGACCAACCCTAGAAGATGCTAGAGAAGGTTGATGTGTGACTACAAGGGTAATGAAGCCAAGGTGATGTATTACTCTCTCACACATTTCTCCCAGGTAATGCTACTTCTGGCCATCCTCTGGGCAGCTTTGTACAGTACTGTATGATTTTCAACAATAATGTCATACATCTTGTGACCAGTTTGAGATGAAGCCATTTATCATGAGCTAAGATTCACAAATCATAACTGTGGTGAGATTGGCACATTCTATGCCAACTAGTCCCACCCTTGGTAATTTTAAATTGCTGCTTAGAAATAAAGTTGTTTCATGGTTGTTGTTTGAGGACTGTATAACTTTTTTTTAGTGTGGAGAAGATCTTCTGAATCCTCAATGTTGTTATTGATAATTGGACTTTTATTTTTGTCAGAAACTATGGTTTTAACACAATTGTAGTGTCATGGTTATTTCCCAAACCAGCATTATTATAACTCCCAGGGATTTAGATATGAAGCACTTTGATATGGGGAGTAACCACACTGTTAAGCTATTAGGCTCTAGCCAATAGATGGTGCTGGCCTTCTTCTTCCCTCCTTCTCCCCACCCCCAGTAACCGCCTTGGAAGGATGATGCAGGCTAGAGGTCATGGTGACAGTGAGGAGAAAGAGCCAGTCCCTATTGCTGCTTCTATTTGAAGACTGTACTTCCACCAGAGTGCTTTTGGTGGAACTGGAAAAGGCACAGCATGCTATAGTGGTTAGAATGTTGGACTAGGATTTAGTATGGGGCTTTCCCCACTAAAGAAGGGAGCTAAGGTCGACTCGGTTCCCTTCAGTGGAGGGCGATTCCAGGCTGTCCCCACAGCAACTGGGTTGGCTTCCTGGAACCGAGCTAAGTGGGTGGGATCATCTTGGTGCCTGTTTCACTCCTCGATTGTGCTTGGCACTTGTGTTACAGTGGGAAACAGGAGAGTTGTTTTTTTTACAGTTTTTACAGTTTACAGTTACATGTGCTTTCTGCCCGCCATGACTCTCCTCCTTCTTCAAGCAGATGCCACCACAAAAGCTGCCTCGTGGATTGGTTGAATGGAGGAGGTGTGCGCTTCGATGCTTCCCACGCGGGGCTTCGAAGCTGGTTTATTGACCTTGTTCACCTTTGGCAGAGTTCATAGTTTCTTGCTGTGACAAGGATGTCACAGTTCTGAGGCGGGGGGAACTGAGATAAAACAATGTTGAGCTCGGTGGCAGTGGGGATTCACTGAGGCGAACCTAGGTAGAAACCAGTTCAACTCTGTCAGTGGGGAAAGCCCCTATAATAGAATCATACAGCTGGAAGAGCCCACAAGGGCCATTGAGTTCCACCACATGCCATGCAGGAATACACAATCAAAGCATCCTTAACAGATGATCATCCAGCCTCCATTTAAAAAACTTCCAAAGGAGACTCTACCACACCCTGAGGCACTGTGTTCCGCTGTCGAACAGGTCTCACCATCAGGAAGTTATTCCTAATGTTTAGGTGGAATTTCTTTTCTTTTTAGCTTGAATGTGTTACCCCTGGAGCAGCAGAAAAGAAGTTTGCTCCATCTTCAACATGACTGTAATATCAAAAACATAAATTCTGTAAATAAATAAATACCACTCCTGTGACCCTGATTGGAAGAAAGGTGGAATATACATGTTGTTGTACAGGGGCTAAGAGCGATTAACTGTAGTCTGGACAGGGTTCAATTCCCCACTCCTCCATATGAAGCCTTCTGAGTAACCTTGGGTCTGTCACAGTTCTCTTAGAACTCTCTCAGCCCAAATGGAGGTAGGCAAGAGCAAAATCTCTTGCCTTGAAAACCCTACAGGGTCACCATAAGTCAGCTGTAACTTGACAGCACTTTCCTTACTTTGCCATGAAAACTTGCAAGGTGACCCTGGTCCAGCCATGTCCCCTTAACCTAACCTACCTCACAGGGCCGTTGTCAAGATGAAATAGCAGCTTAAAGATAATAAAATATAGTATGGTGGAAGCCTTTGGAAACCAGAACTCATAGATACATGAAGCGCACAGTCATGGGACCTAATTTTAGATACAGCCGGAGGTAGGGTTGCCACCTTTCGGTTGAGAAATACCTAAAGATTTCAGGGGTGGCGTCTCGGGACCTCAGGTTTTTGGAAGGAAAGGGACTTCTGCAGGGTATAATGCCATAAGCTTTCCAAAGCAGCCATTTTCTCCAAGAACTGATAACCTGGAGAACAGTTATAATTCTGTTTATAACACTACCTGGAGGTTGGGAACCCTGGGGAAGGTTATAAAGAGAGGCTAGCGTAAAACAAGACTCAAGCAAAGAAGCAATCAGTGCACAGCAGGACTGAGATCTGAGTTTTTTTCACAGCCAACATTTCACGAGATGAGACATTTTACTGCCTTTCCCTCTGTTTAGCATATGGATCCCAACTCTGGCTTGGGAATTCCTGGAGACTCCATTGCAATGCCTAGAGAGGGTGGAGTTTTGGGATGGGAGGGAGTTCAGTGGGGAACTGATGCCATAAGAGACTCCACCCTCCAAAACTGTCATTTTCTGTTATCTGGAGTTCAGATGAAATTCTGGAAAAGCTCCAGGCCCCACCTGGGTGTTGGCAACCACAGAATATAGTATTTTCACTGCACCGTAACAACATTCTATTTGCATTTGTTTTAGACGGGAGGGGGAGTTTCATTCTCCTACTATTCTGAGCCAATAGATTGAGATTGTTTCCTTTGTTTTAACAAGCTCGCGCAGGGAACTCTATCGTAAGATTTAACAGGTCTCTTGTGGGGCATTTATAGTTTCCCTGAGAGAAAGAAAAGATGGGGGAGACAAGAAAGCAGATCGGCATTATACATTGTTGTGCTCTGAAAAAATGCTAATTTGGAATTTGTTGTTTAAAAGATGTGTTGTTTGAAGGAGCTGGGAAAGCCATCATGGGGCAGCAAGAGGAATGATCAATTAGAATAAAGTCAGAGTAACTGTTAATTACAAAAATAGTCTGTGTATTTTCCAATACTTTGATGTTTTAATGCTAGTGCTTGATCCCTATTTTTTTTTTAAAAAAATGTGATTAGGAGAATACTTTTTCTACAAACAAAATCAGAGCCTAAAATGACTACTGTTATTAAATATTTTCCCCACAAATTACTGTGCAAAATGGATCCCATAGTTTAAAAGACTCACACATGAACTATGGCAACAAGAAGACAAATAAGGGTTGGAGAGGAATCCATGCTTTTAGCAAATGAAAGGGACATGCCCAGGTGGAGCAGGGGTGGATTCCTGCCTTGAGCCAAGGAGGTTCCATGAAGACACAATTACAAAAGATAGCTATAATTCCTACTTTCTACCTAATACAGTTTGTTCCTACCGAACTTATGCAGAAATAAAACATCGTTCCATTTTTATTTAAAAGCAAGATCAGAAATGGAATAAAATCACTTCTGACTCCGCTATCAGAAGGGCCACACATCTACACGCAATTGATGCTGGTCTGCAGTTACCGCTAGTAAGTTCCTCATTGGCTGGCTGACTGCAGGGGAGAGGGCTTAAAGAAACCCCCTGCCCTGGGCTGAGGAATGGTAAGCATACTTACTGTCTTCTTTGATAATTACTTAGAGCCCCCTTTTATTGTTAACATCATTGTCCTTTTTATCATTCCAGAGAGTCCGCTGAGGAAGTCATTCTTTTCTAGATTGCATTGCTTCATAGCATTCTGGGTCGATTCCGCACTTGCGTTATTGACCTAAGTTCAAGCTGTGTTTGACCTAAGTGCTCCACACAACTACTGGGATCGACTTGGTTTTGTACCAGCTTCACCCTGTGTAACGGTCAAATTTCCGACTCCAGTTGGGAACTACTACTTTTTCAGGAAACCACGCTCAAACTCAGCTCGATTCCAGTAAAGTGCGGAATCTCTGGTGCCAGGAGTCCCCCATTCAGCCAATCACAGCTGAGTGTTTCGGGCATGCGTACAGCTGGCCAATCAAAAAACGCCACCTTCGTCCCTCCATTCCTGTGGCAGTTTTTTTTTATAACGCAGGTGTCGGGGATAGACGGAACATGGCCATAGAATAGTAGCCAATCGGAACGGAGCGGCGAAGAGGCACAGGATGATCCCGCCCTCTGAGCTGGGATCAAGCTGGTTGCAGTAGGGAACAACAATGGCTTCGACCTAGGTCAGTACCCTTCTCAGGGAACTAGGTCGAACCTATTTTACTCATGTGCGGAATCGCCCCTGGTGGGCAAATAAATCTTTCTTTGGTAATGAAAGGGTCTTTGTGTATACTAACATCCTATCCTGTTTCCAGGTGGAAGACACTTTAAAATCCTAACCACAATTGTTAGCGTTTACCTGGTGGGCTGAACAGTGTGACACCTGACTCTTTAAAAAAAAGAACCCCTCAAAAGACTCTAAATGGATGAGGGGGGAAAGCATCTCAGAGCACATGTTTATCAGTTCTGTGTTCTCTTGAAACAGAAACATGTCATCACGAAGGAGATAATAACCTTTTATGTTTTAAAAATATTGTCTGTTCCATTATACTGAAGTAATGCCAAGTCTTTTGTAATGCCTGAAGATGAGAAAGACAAAAAAATGAGGCTTTTACAGTGTTACATTAAATACACTCAGTTGCAACCTACTAATCTCTCTTAAGAAAACGAGATAGAAGGTTATGATTGGGAGACTTGTAATTATTTTCAGATCCCAGCCTTTTATCTCTCCTTCCATATTACAAAAAAATCTACTTTTTTATTTCCATCTGTTATTGTGAAATGATTTCTGTTATATATATAAGTATATACACATCACATTTAAATATAGATACACATATCAATGAATTCTGTTTACATTGTCATTCTATAACTTGGCTAGGACAATAAAGTTATTCTCTGGGTAAACATCTGTTTCCTCACCCTCTCATTCTCTTCTTGAAGTTTATTAAATCAGGGTCAGTAGCAGTGTCTAAAATGGTCTCTGTGGATCAAGGGGCCTTTCCCCATTCGAAGCGATCCCCCCTACGCTGCGCCCCCGGGCGTCCCACCGACCCCGCGCTCTGCTGTGTGCGGGGTCATCAAAAGGCGCCGTTTTCTCCTGCGCCAGGGATGCCGTGCGCTGAGGGGGCACAACCGCAGCAGCATCGGGGCGGCTTCTCTGTGGCCGCCCCTGTCATGGGGAGTGCCCGAGGACCCCGCGCTACTTGAAGAGAGCAGCGCGGGGCTTAAGGTAAGTGGGGAAAGGGCCCAGGTCTAACATTACACCTTTGGTGAGGGGTGGTCTCTTGTGCATGCCCTGGGGATCATTTCAGCAACACAATGGCTTGGTCATTAGAGTCATTAACTTGATGCTACATAGGTAAGTACTAATTTGTGACAGTGTATCTGCATATCCAAGGAATAAGTGTTTGCTTTTTGAGATTGTGTTTGTCCTGTTCTGTGGCTATAGGTGGAAATCAGAAAAAAAACCTAACATATTATCAATAACCTACTCTTGTCAAATGTGACAGCTTTTGTTTAGTGACTTACAAGATCCTAAACTTACAAGAACTTAAAAAGGCACCGACACCGAGGATGTGTGATCTGCCAATACATTTAAACTCACTTGATCAATTATCCATTTTAAAAAGCAGATAATTAACCAGGTATAAATTAACCAGGTATAAATAGCCAGGTATAAATAGCCAATTTTTCTCTCTCTCACAATACTAAAACCAGGAGGCATACATTGAAAATGCTGGGGGGGAAATTAGGACTAATAAAAAGAAACATTTCTTCCTGCAACGTGTGATTGGGTTTTTAACTGACAGAACTGTTTGTGAGGGTACTGCATATAGATACGAGCCTGTGTTAGAACCCTGTATCATAATCCATAGACCAGCACCATCTTATGATATTACCATCTAAACAAAATCTTAGCAGCAGAATCTGAAACTGAATAAACCTAAGTTCCAGTGCCAAAAACTCACAACTGATTATACTAAGTTTCAGCTCTTGAATATATTTCTCCTGCCTTACTTTTACCTTCCATCCAAGTTATTTCACATTCCCATCTCCTCTGGTAATAAACTTTAAATCTGTTTTGTTTGAATCTGCCCCTGTTTTATTGTGTTCCTTGAGAAGGGGTTTGCCAAAAAGTAAAATAACGGGCTCCTTTTTCCTTCTGAAGTTACAGGGCCAAGCAGAAGTGTTTTATTCTATATGCTACCACATGAAACAGTTCTGTCCCTGAAAAAAAGATGGGAAATCTGACGAGCCTGGTAAGAAAATGGTTATCCTGCCTCAGTGAGTTGAGAAGGTGAATGGGTCCATGAAACACTCAACAACCGAAGCAAAGCAAAGCCACTCAATTTGCAGTTTGATTTGCATTGCAAGCAAATCAAGAAGGCAAGCGTGGGAGATGCTCAGCTAGATTCGAGCCCTGTAGCACTTTAGAAACCAACAACATTTTGGTTTCTTTTTTTTGGGGGGGGGGCATACACTTTCCACAGTCAAAGTTTAGGTGAGGATGATGAATGTATTGAAACCATATTTGAAGAAGGATTTTGGCCCCAAACCCATTGGACCACCAGACTTCTTGATAATATACTATTTCCTCGTACCTGCTGTGGTCCACCTTCTTCCTTTCCTTCTTTCATCTCCCCATTATGCTTTCCTCCATTTTGTTTTCCTCAGTTGGCACAGAAAGGAAGCACTAAGCTGCCCTCCACTGCACTGATTTGGGGACCAGCTATCTTAAATATTGAATGTGGGCCTTCAATTTTTGCCTGTTTTATCCACTCTTTCAACCATTGCTGTAATTGTGTCAGCCAAGTGGAAGTGAAGCTCAGAAGCCGGAGATGGGCAATTCCTAAAAAAAAAAAAAGTTCTCCGTGTAGAAAATGGGAAAGACAAAAGGGACTGTCAGTCAGAATGCTGCAGGCAATTACTGAAAGGTCTGACGATTTAAAAGAGGTGATGCCCTCACTTTGCTTGATATCTTTCTCCCACAGAGAAGAACCTACTGGAAAAAAAAAAAAACTTCTCCAGACTTCTTTTGCACTGCATTCAGCAAGTCTAGTTAAGTACAGTTTATGTTTTCTTTCAGTAATAATAGGTAGCTTGTCAGGACAAAATAACAGAGGGAGGAAGCATGAGTATGTTCTTCTCAGAGAAAAAATGGATCTAATAAGGTAAGAATCTTGCATTTTCCTATTCAGTGCATGCATTTTCAAACGGGAGGGCACTTCTGCACATGCAGAATGATGCACTTTCAATCCACTTTCACAATTGTTTGCAAGTGGATTGGCTATTCCGCACAGCTGCAAAGTGCACTGAAAGTGGATTGAAAGTGCATTATTCTGCATGTGTGGAAGGGGCTAGGGACGAGCAGCTCCAATGCTGTTTCTTGAATATGATGGTCATCAAGAAAGGTGCTTTGGAAAAATGTAAGATATGATTGCTTATTTTTTAGTATGGCTATGCCACATAGTCACTTGTTTCATTTTCTACTGGGACAGTAGGACTTTGAGGGGGAAACCACATGGTTCCTCAAATTGCCTCGTTGCTAAGATTGTGACCTTATTGCATGTCTGTTTGCAACAATCTGATTTTCCTTCATCTGATGCTGTTTCACCATAGGGTTGCCAGACCCCTTTGGGACCCAGTAAGACCTCCTGACCAACTGAATGATGCTGGGTGGAATGGGGGCCAAATAGAGGAACCCTAGCCCTCAGTAGGGGTCTGGCAACTGTAGTCCAGACTCTGGCCCCTTCCGCACACGCAAAATAATGCATTTTCAAACCACTTTCACAACTGTTTGCAAGTGGATTTTGCCATTCCGCACAGCTTCAAAGAGCACTGAAAGCAGTTTGAAAGTGCATTATTCTGCATGTGCGGAAGGAGCCTCTGATAGGTTTTTTAAAAAACTTCTGGGAGGCAACTTTGTCGGAATGTATCTGTTTGCAAGAGGGCCTACTCTCAGATGCAGAACTATCCAGAAAAGCTATCATTCAAACTACAAAACACATATCTATGCCGAATTCTGTTCTTGAGCCTAATTCCTCCTGTGTCCTTTGAGTGAATGTTGCAATTGACTACTGACTGAAAGGCAGTGTGCTTGTGGCCTATCACAGTGCTCCGGAACTAGGGTGGGTGATTTGGTAATGTTAAATCATACTGGCTTTTTCAGGTTTTTCTTTTACCGATAAAAATCTTCGGTTTTTTGAAAAGCTGAATATTTCCAGGACAGAAAAATCCCAATAACATCTACAAAATCAAAGTTTCTCTAAAGCCGTAGTGTGGTCCCCTTTTTGTCTCATCAGACTCAGCATGGTGTGGATATCTGTCCCCCACTGATGCTTCCCAATACTTCCAGAGCTTGGGAAACCCTAATAGGGGCAGCCCCCCCCCCCACACACACACATATTATTTCCCAAGCCTCAGAGTGCTTGGGAAACAGCTAGGAGGGGGTGCTGAAAAATTTTGGGTTGGCTTTTTAAATCCAAATATTTTCAGTAACAGCTGAATAAACCTGATGGAGACTGACTTTATTTGGCTTTACTGAAAATTTCTGTTTAAAAAAAACCCCTGAGCCCGAAATTTACTGATAGTTTTTATCAGTGGCATACTGTAACAGGCAGGGTGGGGCACCCTGCCCTGGGTGCATGCCATTGGGGTCATGTGGGGGGCAGAAATCACCTCCACACACCACCTCCTTCCCCCCTAGCCCTGCCCTGCCCCACCAGCCAGGCCCCGGCGACTGGAGCAAGCTGTTTTTTAGCTGGCTACCAGCTAAAATAGAGTAAGTGAGTGGGGGCACCACATGGGGTGGAGCTCCAAAGGGGCACCCCCAGACCCCTCACCCTTCCCCCTCACCCTTCCTTGCCCCACTAGCCAGGCCCTGGTAGCTGGAGCAGGCTTTCTTTCAGCCAGCTGTCAGGGTGGGGCTCCTCGTGGGGATCATAGGGGACCCCCACACACTCCCCCTTCCTCCTTACCTCCCCCCACCAGCCAGGCCCCAGCAACTGGAGCAAACGGTTTTTTCAGCCAGCAGATGGCTGAAATGAAGTAAGTAGATGGGGCGGGGCTCTGTGGGGGGCAGGTGTCTGCAGGGGGCTCCATGTGGGTGGGGCCCAAAGGGGGGCAGGACCCAGGCACCATTTCCCCCCTCCCTACTTCCCTGGTTTTTTTAATCAATGCTCATGTCTATCCAGAGCTGCTGAAAAATGGCCATAAAATGCAATAAGGCACCTCACTCTGAACAATCCATTTGGAGGAATGGAAACAACAACAACATTGCTGAGATACCAGGCAGATGATTTTGAGTTGATCAAAGGGAAAGTTATGAGAATTGGGAAGGGATTCTCCTGCACGCAGAAATGTTTTTTAATGTTAAAAATCCCCCTCCTTGTATCTTAGTGATATGTGCACGTTGCTTTTCATTTGCTGAGGCATGACCATATTTACATGGCAGAATTCCATCTCCACCCTAGTGACTATTGTAACACAGCAGTCCAACAAGGAGCCTTTGTGGAGGCAGAAATGCATCAAATGGCAAACAGCTGTAGAGCTGCTTAAATGCTTTCTTAATAACATTAATTATAGGAGACAAGGAGGGTTTTTTTTTTTCTCTTTAGTGTCCGACAGTTACATTTCAATGCAGCTTAACTGGAAGCTTAGCCACAACAGAAACAGAATGCTAAAGAAGTTTTGTGAGCCAAAAAGGAAATCACAGCTTTAGGGAAACTATAATTAAATGGGATGCTTTTGAGCATGCAGCGTATGTTAAAGGTCTGAAACCAGAAGATCTGAAACTAAAACCAGTACCCTGAAGAGTACTGATCCATGTGACAGTCAACTCCAGACTAGGCGACTTCAACCCACTACAGAAGGGAGCAAAGGTCGACTCGGTTCCCTTCAGTGGAGGGCGATTTCAGGCTGTCCCCACAGCAACTGAGTTGGCCCCCTGGAACCGAACTAAGTGGGCAGAATCATCTTGGTGCCTGTTTCGCTCCTCGATCGTGATTGGCGCTTGTGTTATGGTGGGAAACGGGAACGTTCTTTTTTTTTTTTTACAGTTTTTACGGTTTACAGTTTACAGTTACATGCGCTTTCTGCCCGCCACGACTCTCCTGTTCTGCGCATGCCACAAAAGCGGCTCGTGATTGGTTGAACGGATAAGGTGTCGTTTTGATGCTTCCTCGCTTCGAAGCTTTGAAGCAGTATGGACCTTGTTCCGACAGAAAAGTGTAGACAAGGATGTCGCAGTTCTGAGGGAGGAGAACTGAGACAAAACAATGTTGAGCTCGGTGGCAGTGGGGATTCACTGAGGCGAACCTAGGTAGAAACCAGTTCAACTCTGTCAGTGGGGAAAGCCCCTAAGTGAGCCTACCCTTGAGACTGATCCAAGAACTAATGCTGGTCCAGAATTCTGTGGTTAGACTCATAACCAGTACATTGGTGAGAGAGCATATAACACCTGCACTGGTTGCCAGTGGAATTCTGAATCAGGTTCAAGGTTTTGGTAATAATCTTCAATGATAACAGACAGCCCAATCCAGAGCCCCCAGATGCGGGTGCAGTGCTGCTGGGGCAGTGCCCTGCTGCATCTAGGAGGGCTCCTCAGCAGTGTGGGAAGGGTAAAAACAAAAAAGCCTCCCCACTCTTGAAAAGCCCTCTATGGGATTACACCACCCCCAAAAGTGGTGTAAACCCAAGCCTCTGGTGCCTGCGTTTGGGCAAGGAAAGGTGAGGTGAAAGCCAACTAACGTCAGCTCCACCCCCAGCCATGCCTCCAGAATGGCTCCACTCAGCCAGCCGAGGCAGTAGGTGTACAGGAGCGCTGATGCAGCATTCTGCACTGTGTCTGCCCGCCCTGGAGGGCTGCAGTGGCCACACTCTAGTGAATTTGCCCCTCCACCAGGGCAAATGCACCAGGGAAGGCCAATCCACCCATGCAGCCCCATGCTGCCTCCATTGTCTGATCCCCGCTCCCGAACTGGGCCATTAGTAAGATTAGTGGTCAGTGGAGAGAGCCCAACAGTGGAGCGGCTAAGAGTGTTAGATGAGGATCTAAGATATTCATGTTTTAATCCCCACTTGGAAGGGTGCTGGATGATTGTGGAAGGTTGCTGGGTGTCTTGGAACAGTCACACTTTTTCAGCCTAACCTACATCAGGGCACTGATGTGAAGATAAGAGAAGGAGAAGGATGTGAATGTCTTTGGCTGACCATTGAGGAGAAAAGCAGGATATCAATGTAGAAATATATAAGTCAGTCTGGCCCTGACCTGGATGACCTAGGCTAGGCCAGTCTTGTTAGAACTTGGGAATTTATTACTTGGATGGGAGATCACCAAGGAGGTTCAGTGTTGTTATGTGGAAGGAAGCAATTGCAAGCCATCTTTGAACACCTCTTGCCCGGAGCCCCCTATGGGATCACAACACAATCACAAAAAGAAGTCATGGTGCAAGAATCAAACAAACAAAAATGTGAAGGATAACAGCCTACACAGTGAACAAGCATGTAATGAAACTTATCCTCACAGTACTGCAAATGATACATCCAATTTAATAAATGCACATAATAATGAACATTCATAAACAAGTCCAACATACTTCATGAATCCAGATTACATGTGACTAGACACACAGAAGAAAAACCTGGTGCTACAAAATCTACCTGGTACACACCTGGTACACACTACCTGGTACACACCTGGTACAGCTGGTACAGCTACCTGGTGCACACATCAAAGCCAAATTTTAAGTTCATGTTGTATTTCTAATGTGCTAAAACGCTAATGTTTGTGTGCTCCCCCAAACTGCTGTGCCCATGTTGTGGTTCATAAAGTCTCCCACTTCTTCAGATATTCATATGTCTTGTTTTTCTTCTTCTGTCTATTAGATGCAACAGTTGTAATTACTTGCCCTTGTCAATCATATATTGGACATAATGAAATCATTATCTGTATTTGTTCAATTAGATACAGCATTTGCACTACTGTGTGGATAACATTCATTACTTGCTTGATTACCATGTAGCCTGTTATGGTTCACATTGTTTTGATTTGATTCTTACCCAATGGGATCGCCCTAAATTAGCTGGGCGAAAAGGGCCGGACATAAACTTGGTCCAATCAGTTGATCCCCTTCCTTTTTAGTCCAGCTGGGCTATGACATGACACTCAAGTCAGCGAAGCAAAGATTGTGGGATATTTCGTCTGTGTCTCTTAGGATGCACTCCCACACTATATGCTCTCCTTCCTGCTTTAACATCAGTCATGCGACTGTCTTTTCTCTGTTCTGATTATCTAAAGAATGTAACAGTCACCCCTTATCTCTGGCTTTTTACCAAAGCCAGATTAAATGTCTTTCCACCCAAAGTCTTCCAAGGCAGATATGCAGGGGTTCTGTCCCAGTCCATATTTTGCCCTTGTAACCTTCAGGAGCCGCAAACCCCGTCGCACATTATTTTAACTTGTAATCACTGTGTACATGAGCGAGATAGATGGATTCTGCCATTACTGACAAAATTAAGCATACATTCTGTACAGTTTAGCATGAAAATTTTATTAGAGGATAAGAGTCCTTGTATCACCTTGGTGGTAACGAATTTTTTTTTAACTGAGAAAGAATCAGGGACTTTTGGACAAAAAATTCTTTTTAATGGTCAGATATTTGTGGGTTGAATATTATCATTTTGTTCGGTTGAGTGGGCCGACCTGACCCTTGGTTTTGTATTTTGTATTCTGTATGTTATGTTTTGTATTCTGTGCGAGTCTACTGACTGCCAAGTTCTCAATTAAATAAATTGCCTGCAACTTGAGAGAACTTTGCATCACCATCAAATCAGTCTGACGAAATACCAAGCTGGTTCATACTTCAAATGCAGAACTAGATTGAATTCAGCCACCTTTTCAAAACCCTGGAATTTATCTTTCATCTTTGTTCAAAGTGCTTGCACATATCCCTGCACATGTGCTCCTGCAGTGAATCACCAGCACACTGTGCCTTTCAATTAACTGTTCAGGAATCATACACAAAATAATGCATTTTCAAACCACTTTCACAACTGTTTGCAAGTGGATTTTGCTATTTCGCACAGCTTCAAAGAGCACTGAAAGCAGTTTGAAAGTGCATTATTCTGCATGTGCGGAATGAGCCATGGAATCATAGAATCTTACAGTTGGTAGAGACCTTAAAGGCCATCAAGTCCAATCCCCTGCAATGCAAGAACACACAATCAAAGCACTCCTGTCCGATGGCCATCCAGTCTCTCTTTAGAAACCTCCAAAGAAGTAGACTCCACCACACTCCGAGGTAGCGCATGTCAAAAAGCCCTTGCTGTCAGGAAGTTTTTCCTGATGTTTAGGTGGAATCTCTTTTCCTTCACCTTGAACCCATTACTCCTGGTCCTAGTCTCTGGAGCAGCAGAAAACAAGCTTGCTCCCTCACCAACATGACATCCTTTCAAATATCTAAATCATGTCACCTCAACCTTCTCTTCACGAAACTAAACATACCCAGCTCCCTAAGACCGTTTCCACATGACCACACTGGGGGTTGGGTCGGCGTACATGACGCCGATCCAACCCCCCCAGGACCGTTCGCACGAACAGTCCCGGTAACGAACGGGAAGACGGTGCCGCGGAGTGCCATCGTCCGATCGGCCTACCTTCTCTGCGACTGTCCGGCGCATCGCCGAGGCCAGGGGACATGCCCCCCCCTGCCCTGGGCGACCGCTCTGGAGTTGCGGGGCAGGAGGGCCTATCCCCAGGCCTCGGTGACGCACCGGACGGTCACAGAGAAGGTAGGTCAATCAGGCAAAGGGGGGAGGGATGGCGCCTTCCAGCCACTGCCGTTCGCATGGCAGCGGCTGGAAGGCGCCGTTTTCAGAAAACCTCACTCCCCGAGTGAGGTGGGAAAATGGCAGCTTCGCGCCACTGGGGAGGCACAAGGGCAGCGCGGCTATGAAGCAGCTGCGCCCCCCATGCGAACAGCTCCCTGGGGACAGCGTTTTTGCTGTTCCCAGGGCGCTGTATTGGGCCTGTATGGAAAGGGCCCAAGTCTCTCCTCATAGGTCCGTGGTGGCGAACCTTTGGCACTCCAGATGTTATGGACTACAATTCCCATCAGCCCCTGCCACCATGGCCAATTGGCCATGGTGGCAGGGGCTGATGGGAATTGTAGTCCATAACATCTGGAGTGCCAAAGGTTCGCCACCACTGTCATAGGTCATGGATTCCTCATCTTTTACCAGTGGGGGGATTCAGCAGGTTCTTTGATTCTGCTTAGTTCCCTACTGCCTACCTAGTTTTGTCCCAAGGCACTAGGACCCAAGTGGAGTATTCTGGATCCAGGAAGAGACAAATGAATTCACAAATCTCCTGTCATCTTTGTCCTGAACAGGGTAGCGTGAGGTATTTCAGAAACTCCTACTACCAGTGTCCCCTGCCATGGGAATCTTGAGCATGAAGAGTCACTTTCTGATATTGTCAACGTATTGCAGAAAATAAGACAGGAGGTTGCCCACTTTATTCAGCATAAAAACTCTGGTCATAAATATTCACGAACTGCTGGCATAAAACGGTGTTCACATGGAGCTTTCCCTTCATAATGTGTTTGTTTCCCTCCTAGCTTCAAAAAACACTGGAGAGCCAGCATGTAAAATGTATCTCTTCAGAATATCTGTTCCATCTGCCTTTAAAACTGCTCACCAAATGGAAAATGACGGGGATAATAATCTAAAACTGGGGAGAGGAGATAATTATTCACTAGTCACCCTGTTTTGTTCCTGTTTTGTTGGATCAATGGCTGGTATCGGCCCGGCTCGCTGTTAGAGAAAAGCGCTAATGACCCAAATAGCTGGAATTGTCAAAATAGCTACAGTAACCAGGATAGTGGGAAACATTCTTTTAAAAGGATATCTATTCAATTCTGTAAGTCAAGACAGCAATAAACAAAAAAACCCTCTAAACTTAAAATGTATGCTGTAAACTGCTGAGACCAAAAATAAAAGAGATGTTTAGGGTTGTGGCCGATTAGCTCAATGAAAATGTTGGCTCAGTGGTAGAAAAGGAAAATCCCATGCTAGGGATTATTAGAAAAAGCCAAGATGGTCACGCACTTGTAGAAAGACCTGGTGTGGGTCTCGTTTGGAATACTGAGTGCAGTTCTGGTTCTTTATCTCCAAATGATCATTGAAGAGCTAGAGAAGGTAATGAATGGGGCAATCAAGGTGAGCAGGGGGTTAGAGCTATGAGAAAAGGCTGAAGAGAGTGGAACTTTTTTAGTTTGGGGGAAAAGGGCTAAGGGTGAACATAATAGAGGTTGAAAAATTATATATGAGAAAGATGATTAAGGGATCTTGATCTTGCTTTCCTCTAATTCTCGATCTTGGAGGCAGGCAAGGGCTTATTGGTTATTAAGGCTACTAGAAAATGTCCTGGAAGAAGAAAACTCAGATTTGTGCCCCACCTTTTTCTTCTGTAAGGAGTCTCAAGGCTGCATATGAATTCCTTTCCCCACAGCAGACACCTTTTGAGGTAGGTGAGGTTCAGAGAGAAATGTGACTAGCCCAAGGTCACCAAGTAGGGTCCATGTGTAGGAACAGGGAAAGAAGCTGGTTTTTTCCAGATTAGAGTCTGCCACTCCTTGTGAAAATGAGCTGAGTGTCATCTGCATATTGATGGCAACCCAGGCCAAAACTCTGCACCAACTGGACCAAGGGCCACATGTAGATATTAAACAGCATCGGGGGAAAGGATGGCCTGCTGCTGCACCCCACCTCTAATGGGGTGCTGCCTAGAGACCTCCCCCACCCCCGATGCCACATGCTGTCCATTGTCCTGTAGGTATGAGATCATCCAGCTCAAGGCTGTCCCTTGAATTCCTCCATGGCTGAGGCAGTGCACCAGCAAATGACGGTCCACCATATCAAATGATGCAAGTGGCTTAAGTTTGATGAATGGTCTGCTGGCATAATGCCAGCATTGGCCAAGAATGATCTGACTAACGTTAGCTGCTCCCCTGACCACAACTCTGGTCTGCTCCTTCTACACTGTGGTGGCAAGGGTCCTGGAATGCTGACCCAGTCTCCAGTGCTGCATTCCAGCGCCAGCGAGGGCAGGCCACACACCGACAGAATCGCCTCTTCATCAAGATAAATGTCCCGGGGAGGGCAAATCTGCTGGTGGGGCAGTGGTCCCAAGAGTGGTTTCCCTTCCCTTTGAATGGGGCTCTGGGTCACAATTAAGTTCCATTGAAATCAATGATGCTTTAACATTGCATGCCAGACCAACTGATTTCAGTAAAACTTCTCCATGCCTAATGAGACAGAGTAATTTTATTTAGTTAGTTATTTTGCTTTGTCTAGTTTGGTTTTCCAGATTTCAGCATTTTTTTGTTTTTGTTTCATGCTAGTGCAGTTCCTTACCCTGAGGATTTTTGTTACTTGCCCTTGTTTCTAATTGGTGCATATAGAAGAAGAAGAAGAAGAAGAAGAAGAAGAAGAAGAAGAAGAAGAAGAAGAAGAAGAAGAAGAAGAAGAAGAAAGAAGAAGAAGAAGAAGAAGAAAAGAGTTTGGATTTATATCCCCTTTCTCTCCTGCAGGAGACTCAAAGGCTTACAATCTCCTTGCTCCTTCCTTCCCCTCACAAAAGCAAACACCCTGTGAAGTGTGGGTAAAAGGCTGAGAGAGCTCCGAGAAGCTGTGACTAGCCCAAGGTCACCCAGCTGGTGTGTGTGGGAGTGCACAGGCTAATCTGAATTCCCCAGATAAGCCTCCACAGCTCAGGTGGCAGAGCTAGGAATCAAACCCGGTTCCTCCAGATTAGATACATGAGCTCTTAACCTCCTATGCCACTGCTGCCTAGAACAAAAAGGGCATTACTGACAAAATTCTGGAAACCCTGACAACACCAATTCCAATTAGTTCATGTTCAACAAAATTTGTGATACGTTTCACCGTCGGTAATTTTGATGCCTTCACAAATGCCATTCTTATTGCCACCATCTTGCTGTTGAGTCTGTGCTCATTGCCCAGTGTCGGTAAACATGCTGCATGGGAAGGACTCAAAGCTTTGGGAGGCCAGTCAATTGATCTGTCAAATATTGTCAACGGACTGCTTGTTAGTGTCATCAAATGTTTCACGAAATCAAGGACGCCCCACTATTGGTGGTGATCTACATTTAATTGCTTCACACCTAGTAGCAATGCAGATATTCCCAAAGAGCCGGTGTTGGGTAGTGATTAAGAGTAGTGAACTCTAATCTGGAGAACTGGGTTTGGTTCCCCATTCCTCCACATGAGCACCAGTCTCTCATTTGGAAAACTTGGTTTGTTTCCCTGCTCCTACCCAAGAAGACTGCTGGGGGACCTTGGACACTAGCTGTTCTCTCAGAACTGTCTCATCCCCACCTACTTCCCAAGATGTCTGCCATAGGGAGAGGAAGGGAAGGACTTTGTAAGCCACTTTGAGAGTCTTTACAGGAGAGAACTGTGGGGTACAAATCAAAACTCTTTTTCTTTTTGTGTTCTTCTAAGGCATGTGGATGTTTGGGTGTACACATTACAGATGTGCCTTCCTTTAGTAACTCAAGGAATAAATGAAATGCCTATTCTGTTATTATCATTATAATGAAAATGGTCAATAGTTATGTGTCATCTGTTCCAACAGACAGGCAGTTATATCAGGGAGAACAGGACTTTTCCAGGACTTGGGTCCAAGATCATGTAGGGTATTAAAGGTCAGCTCTTACACATGAAAATAAACCCTTCATTTAGTGAAATCAATGTAACAGGAGCGGCTTCAATGATTTAACTCAGCGAGGGCTTGCACTGCATATAATGGCAATTTAGAAATGGCTTCTATCAATGCTTTTCAATTGTTGGTCCTTTTGTATTTCAATTTAGAACAGTTATACTTGAATCTCTGCCAACAGTGTTGCAAGTAAACAACAAAATGGGAAAGCAGTGATTTTTAGTATCAGCCCACACATATATCAGTGTGTGCAGGTGAGGAAAATAGCTCAAATATGATGATCAGGAGACTGGAATATGTAAGTATTTTCTACTGCCTTTTCTACTCTGACTGGCATTGACTTTCTTGAACTAAAGACGCTAGGAAGTAAACTAGGAATGTATTGTCGAAGGCTTTCATGGGCAGAATCACTAGGTAGGATGTTGTATGTTTTCCAGGCTGTATGGCCATGTTCCAGTAGTATTTTCTCTTGACATTTCATCTGCATCTGTGGATGGCGTCTTCAGATTATCTGGTCGCAGTAGCGCAAGTGGAGTATATATATCTGTGAAATGCCCAGGGTGGGAGAAACAACAATTTGCATTTGCTATAAGTGTTAAAGGTGCAGTTTGCATGTGTAATTTGATTGTGTTAAGTGGATTTCCCCCATTTTAGCATTTGTATGTAACACTGAAGTTGCATAACCAATTAGTGAGGGCATCTGCATAGCTGTTGTTTAGCATTTAATCAACTTAATTGCTTCCTGCAGGGAGACATCCTGTGTCTGGATGGTGTTTACTAACCACTATCTTGATTTTAGTGTTTTTAAGTACTGGTAGTCAAATTTTGTTCATTTTCATAGTTTTCCTTTCTGTTGAAATTGTCTATGGCCATTTCCGCATGGGCCAAAACCGGCAGCCTGGGGGCGGTAAAAACGCCGTCCCCAGGCTGCCGTTCTCACAGGCGGCGCTGCTGAAACGCAGCAGCGCCCGACCTGGCTGCCCTTCCTCCCTCAGGGCAGCATCAGGTTGCCTAAAAACAACCCTTTAAAGGGTTGTTTTGAGGGAACAGCTGCCTTTCTGGCGACTGCTGCCGCTTAACAGCACCGCTGAACACGCAGTTTTCCTGCCCTTCATTGTCCCGTGCCAGCCTGCTGGCCTCGCCTCCTCACTGTCCTCCGACCCCTGGAGGTCAGAGGGCAGCGTGGGCGGGGCTTCGGAGGCCAGCAGGCCGACGACGGGGACAAGGTGAGTGGGAAAGGGAAGGGGGCAGAGGCGGCTCCATGCGGAGCAGCCTGGCGTCCGCCGGCCTCTCCTGAGGCCGCCCGCACGCTTGCGTGCGAACTGCCTCCGCCCCCACGCCGGCAGAATTCTTGCCGGCATATGGGGCGCCTGGGGGGCCGTGCGGAAATGGCCTATGTGTTTGTGGATTTCAATGACTTCTCTTTTCAAGACATGAAGTCTCAATGTGAAAATTGGCATTGATTCTGAAATCGAGTCTTTGTGTCTTCAAAGAATTTTTAAAAAGGGAAAACTATACATTGTCTGAATCGGCAAGATGAGCAGAGTGCAATCATATACTTTGGGGGCTAAAAGGCACTTAGGATTGGAGCCTGCAGAGCAAACATCCCTGGAAAACCTTAAGCAAAAGGCTGCAGAGATGGAGAATCACTGCAGAACCATAAAATGTTGGGCACGAGAAGCAAAGAAAGGGAACTGTCATGGTCAGGTGGGGGGAGGGATACGCTTTTACCTTTTATCTATGCTGTCTGAACCAAAAACAATTAGGAGGTGGCTTTTTTAAAATATGTCCCCCAGGACATTTTATTTGTGCTGTAAATAATTGACCTATGTAGGGTTGCCAGTCCCTCAGTGGGAGGAGCGACAGTGGAAAAGAAATGGCCATCCACCTGGCATCGGTTTTTTCCTAGAACTGAAATCACTCCTCTGTTGGAATCACCAGAACATCTGTGGCATTTCACCAATTCTTAGAGAATGTGCCACTTTCAAGAAAAATCTAGAAAAAATGTAAGCTTTCTCTAGGAAGCATTGAAAACTCTATTGTTTTACAAGAGGTTCTGGAAAGTCCTAGAGAAGTGGCAATTCATGTCCATGCTTTTCCTGGAAGTCATCTTGCCAACAGCTGCCTTCCATGTCCCTTGCTGGTTTGCAGGCGTGGCCTAGAAGCCCTTTTGTATACCAGAGATTCTCAATAAATTATCTCCCCAAACTCTTCCTGCAAGCACAGCTCACAAACTTCTGGGAATTTTCCAAACCTGAGGTAGCAACCGTACCTGCTGTGGTCTGTGAGCCTAAATACACCTAATATTAGCAGACCATAAAAAAAAAAGCCCCTCACTCAAAGTAGCCCATATTTTGGCTTTTGAAATCCTATTTAACTATCATGGGAAGGAAAGATTAGCTACATTGCAAAATCTGTTTCCATGTTTAGATTAGACCTCTGTGCCAACAATTTTTTTTTCAAATGTAGAAAATAAGGTGATAAAGCAGAGTTTTAGCTGTTATCTCTGTTGCAATCATCTTGGGTGTGATGTTTATGGCAAAAACAAAACACTCACAGACAGAAGTGTGACTCTCAAGGTGATAGTGTTCCCAATATATTGTGATACAAATTATTAGTAAGTAAACAAGCATATAAATATCTCACCGCCAGGTTTCGTGACTATTATTTTGAGATCTTTCCATTTTTTTCTACTGATGCAAAGACACTCACAATGATCATAGCTATTAAAGAGACATCAGACCATCCTAAACTGTGGACCTAGTAAACATTTTAATATAAAAACATCTGGCCAGATAAAACATCATATCTCAGTACAGAAAAATTGGGAGCTTCAATAGGTCAGGGTCAAAGCTACTCACTATGGCCGTTTCCGCACGGCCACGGTGGTGGTTGGGTCAATGTACATGATGCCACATGAATGGTCCCAGAAACTACCCGGACGATGGCGCCACGCTGTGCCATCGCCCGGTCGACCTACTGTCTCTGCAGCCAGCCGGCCGGCGTGTCGCCGAGGCCAGGGGACACCCCCCCTGCCCTGCGCAACTGCTCCGGCATCACAGGGCAGGGGGGGCGTGTCCCCAGGCCTTGGCGACACGCCGGACGGCTGCAGAGATGGTAGGTCCACCAGTCACAGGGGGGAGGGATGGCACCTTCCAGCCGCTGTTTTCCGTAAACCTCGCTGGGGAAGGGAGGTTGGAAAATGGTGGCTTTGCGCCGCTCAGGAGACGTGAGGGTGGCACAGCTGCGCAGCAGCTGTGCCCCCATGCGAACAGCTCCCTGGGGACGGTGTTTTTGCCGTCCCCAGCGCGCTGTTTATGGCCCGGGTGGAAAGGGCCTATGATTCATATCCATTATTTTGAGGAGGGGTACCTCAGGTTTTGGTGGTTTTCAGCACTTACTATCATTTTAGTTATCTCAAAACTCTCTCAGTCCACCCAGGGACAGGCCATGGCAAGCTACCTCCAAACATCTCTTGCCTTGAAAAACCTATGGAGTGGCTATAAGTGAGCTGTGACTTGAAAGGACTTTCCACCATGACTGCCATAACATATACAGGTTGATTCAATTATCTTCTTTTCTTTTTAACTTTTTTATTAATTAAATTAAAATAGAAAATGAAGACATTGATGATCATCACAGATCATCATATTTTTGATTAATTAATGGAAAAGAGAGATATAAAACAGAAAAGAAAGACATAGATCATATATTTTATGATACTTGATAATCACAATAATGTTAAACAATATTATAGAATAAAGGGAGATAAAATTTAAAAAAACATGAAATGGTGATTATTATTATTATAAATCTAAACATTGATTTCTCAAAAAAAATTCCTGAATATTAAAAAAGAAGTTCATATATTATTATCATCAATCCATTATATATTTAAACATTTTAGCCCCTCCGGGCACCTTTTCAATACAATATATCAAAGAGATTGTTAATAATTCATATATGTCATTCAACTTGCATTTGCCTCTGCTCCCCATTTTTTGATATGGGTAATTTGCTTTCCATTTATCTTAAAATTCTTTGGTTGGTCTACTATTCCCATAGTTTGTTAGTTGCACCATTATTATATACTCAGTCAGTTTGCTTTCCCAGTCTTTCCACCATGGACAATCTTCTGCTTTCCATTTTGCTGTGAATATTACTCTGGCAGCAATGATCATGATACATCTAAACACTTGTTCCAAGTTTTTTGGAATATTTTTGGACAGAATGCCAAATAGCATACTCTTAGCTTCCATTGCAAATTGAATTTTGAAGATCTTCTGGATTTCAGCATGTACTTTTGCCCAGGGTTTTTGTTACTGTTGTTGTTGAGAACTACTGAAGGATGTCTCTGAATTGGGTTAGTGGGCAACCATGTGGCAAGTGAAGTTCAACACAATTAAGTGTAAAATGATGCATATTGGAACCAAACCCTTAATTTTAAATATATACTTTTGGGATCTGAGATTTAAAGAGCTTTGGGGTTGTAACTGAAAGCTCCATAAAAACAATCACTCAGTGTATAGCAATGTTGAGAAAGATGAGCTCCATGTTAGGGATTATTTTGAAAGGGGTTGGAAATAAAATGGCCAACATTGTAATGCCCTTGAGTAAAGCTATGGTCAGCCCCATATGTAATATTGTGAGGGGGGCTTTTTGCCGTATCTCAAAAAGGATATTGCAGACTTAGAAAAAAAGTGAAAAAAGGCAACCAAGATTTTTCTAAGAGGGAAGGCTGGAGAGTCTTGGAATTTTTAGACTATAAAAAGATGGCTAATGAAAGACTTTATAGATGTGATACAGGGTTATAAAAATATGCATGGGGTGGAGAAAGTGGGCAGAGGGAGCTCTTTCTCCCTCTCCCATTATAATAAAATTCAAGGGAGCCCAAGAAAATTGTTGGGAAATAAGTCAAAAACAGACATAAAGAAAATACCTCTTCACGCAATTAATAAATAAAATGGGGAAATCACTGCTAGGCAAATTGCGATTGCTGCAAACATTGGTAACTTTAAAATGGAGTTAGATTGATGGAGCAGAGATCAATGACTATCAGAGATGGAGCAGAGATCAATGACTACTGAGGGGAGCCTCCATATAAAGAGACAGCAAATTTCTGAATATCAGTTCTGAGATTCAGTAATAAAGAAATACCTTGGTCTCTGTGCCCTGTTTGCCTTTCAGGGAAATTGGTGGGCCACAATGTAAAACAGGATGTAAAATTGGAAGAACCACTGGTCTGATCCATCAGGGTCTTCCCATGTTCTTATTTTGTTTGAATAGGAAGTATAGCAGAAGAATTTCCTTTCTACTTCCGTTGTGACAAATCACATACTTGCTATTGTGTGACTATGGCCCCTTCTGCACATGTAGAATAATGCACTTTCAATCCACTTTCAAGTGCAAGTGGATATTGCTATTCCGCAAGTGGATTTTGCTATTCAGCAAGTGGATTTCAAGTGCAAGTGGATTTTGCTATTCCTCTCAGTAAAATCCAGCTGCAAAGTGCATTGAAAGTGGATTGAAAGTGCATTATCCTGCATGTGCAGAAGGGGCCAATGCAAAGCATTTGAGGACATTCTCTTCAAATCTAGGAAGAAAAAACAAATAATTACTTAATAGATGCCTGTTAAGCCAACTGGAGATGATATTGGGCATCAGTGTGCAATAATAACTCAGACCTGATTTTAAACAGGAATTGTGTCCCACACAATGGCCCCTTCTGCACATGCAGAATAACGCACTTTCAATCCATTTTCACAATTGTTTGCAAGTGGATTTTGCTATTTTGCACAGTAAAATCCAGCTGCAAAGTGCATTGAAAGTGGATCGAAAGTGCATTACTCTGCATGTGCGGAAGGGGTCAATGAGTAAGCCAGATATGGGTTACAAGTGATTCGAATCTGCGCAGTAGAAATTATATATTTGCTTTGCTAGGTAAAGATCCCAAGCACACAATGTCAACATGTGGGGAGATGGAAATTTCTAACAGAAATAAAAGGACAAGTTTTATACATCTTTATGATTTCAGAAATATTCACATAAATTACTGTAGTAACACAGCTTAGAAAAATGGGACAAGAAGATTAGAAAAGGAGCCATTTGAAGAGAAACTGAAAAATAAAAAAGATAATATAACCGAAAACATCAAAGGGGTTTGTACAGAGGATTCAGTACTAACATCAAGTCTGTAGTAAATTGTGACAACTTCCAGCAGAAGCCACTGCCTTTGATTAGGGGTTCTGATAAAATTTTGTCTATATGCTCATTTGTTGTGATCAACACAACTAATGAAGAAGGCTTGAGGCATAACCGTTACCGTCTTCCTGTTTATTTTTAAGTCATCTCATTGCCGTCAAATCATCCTTATTTCTCCAAAAATACAGCATGAGTTCCAACATGCCAGATGGTCCACATCAGGTTTTGTGAAAAGCTATGTGATGGCCCTTGACGGCCTTAGAATAAAATAACAACGTACTTATATAAGTAGTGGACACAAGTCTTCATTTATTTACTTTGTTTCTATGCTGCTTTTCAGCCCACTAGTGATCTAAAGCAGCTTACATTGTTCTTAGGAGTGTGAGCTCAGCGTTGAGAAATACCTGGAGATTTTGAGGGTGGAGCCTGAAGAGGGCAGGGTTTGGGGAGAGAAATGTCTTCAATGGGGGGCATAATGCCATAGAGTCCACATAGGTTCTAAATTGGCCATTTTCTCTAGTTTAACTGATCTCTGTCACCTGGAGATCAGTTGGATCACTAGGAGATTTCCAGCCAAACCTGGAGGCTGGTAACCATAGCTTTGTGGCAGCATGGGGCTTGGGGAGGAGTGGCTCTTGGTGCTAAGCAATATCTTACTAAATAGAGTTGCCAGCTCTGGTGTGGGAAACTGTTAGCAGTGTCTCCAGCATGTGAGTCACAAGATAAGCATGGAAAGTACCCCCTATCCAGAGGTGGGATCCAACCAGTTCTCACCACTTCTCTAGAAGTGGTTACTAATTTTTTTTCTGAGTGCAGAGAAGAGGTTACTAAAGCAACCTCCCTGCCCAATAGGGACTGGAGGTACATGTGTGTGGCGGCGCCACTGTTTGAATCCCACCACCATCGGAACCTATTTTTGGATCCCACCACTGCTCCTATTTTGGATCCCACCACTGTTTTGGATCCCACTACTGTTTTTGGATTCCACCACTGCCCCTATCCATGGTTCATTGTGGCCAGCACAAATATGACATCTTGGGGACATCTTAAAAAGAGGTGACTTCTTAATTTCACTTCACACATCCAAAATAGGACCTTGGGATGTCTTCAAAAAGGCCATCTCTCATTTGTTTTCTGGACAGCACAGGCATCAGAGGATAAAAGAGGCTTTCCCCCACCCAACCGGTAAGCTCTCTGGTCAGTTTCTTACACCGCTTGCATTTTGTGTACTTCTGGAGTGATTCTTCCTGTCCCCATTTGCTGAAGGTTGCCCCAGGATGTTTGCTCTGCAGGCTTCGGTCCTGAGTGCCTTTTCAGCCTGAAAAGTGCATAGTTGTACTTAGCTGGTCCTGCCAATTCTGGCAATGTATAGTTTTCTTTTTAAATTATTATTATCTTGGAGGAGCTGTATTTGAAGACATGCAGACACGCATATGAGAATCTCAGCTGCCTGGAGGACTCCCATTGAAAACATTGGGACCATGGAGGACAGGTCTACCTGAGATGCATTGATGAGATGCATTGATGGTGGCAGGGAGAATCCCTTCAGAAGCACACAAAATTGTGGGCACAAGCAAAGGGTGCAGCTGACGGGGGAGCTTAACAGTCGGGTGGGAAAAATAAGATGCCTCCTGAGTTCTGCATTCCACACAGCCAGGCAGGGGACGCCTTGCAGGTAGCTTGCGGGGGGGGGGGAGGTGCACTTCAAAGAATCCTCAAAATAGGACATCTTGGGAAAAAGCTGTGCAGAATTCCTCCCCAAGATCTGCTTTTTTTTAGCATCCTCAGGTTGTCTTATTGGTACTGTGCAGAATGGACCCTCCTGTGACGGTAGTGCAATGTCAGATCTTTGGGAACACAATCACATTTCTGAGTGCATGTAACCCCTCCCCCCCTCACAGTAGGACCTGGCAACCCTACAAGAAGCAAAAAAAAATCCTTTCTCAGACTTGTAACTGGTGTTTTCCTGCATCTGCTTTTATGTTTTATGGTCATGTTTTATGATCCTTTTTTGCTCATGTTTAATATTGCTGTGGCATTTATGATAGCTAAGGTTGGGGTTGCTAGGATGGCCCATTTTATTGTATTATTTTTATTAGTTTCACTGATGTGTGGAACTTTAAATTGTTGTGCTCCGTAAAACAAATGGTAGCCACCTTGAGCAGATTTCTGGAGAGGTAACATCCAAATTTGCCAGAGACCATCTCTGTGCAATCAACAAGATGCACAGCACCAGAAAGGAAGAAATATTTTTTTGGTCATCTATTGATTCGATTTCGAATTTCGAATACCTTTAATGGCATATAAATAGTTTCACATTAACACTGCAAGATAATAACAGCCTTTACAACTTCTGACGAGTTAAAATAACACCATTAAAAAATTTAGCCACCGCTTCCAACAGCTCGTAGTTGTGGCTGTTTAAACGATATATAACCTTCTGTTCATCTGTAATGCCTTCACTTCCATGCAGGAAGGGGATTATGTGCTTCTTCCTACCTATCTCATAAAAAGGACAATTCAACAGCATATGAGATACTGTTTCCACAGAACCCATGCCACACGGGCATTTCCTTTCTTTATGTGGAATTCCAAGGTGGCGTCCAAGGCTAAAGAAAGAAGGCAGGGCATTACACCTAGCTAAGGTGATTGCTCTACGCCACCTGGCCTCAACCGGGAGATAAAGGTACCGGGCTACAATTAATCTATCCACAGGTATTCCCAGAGAGATCGAGGAACAGGTTTTATTAGCTTCCTCTATCCAACTGGATACCACTCTATATTACTCTATGCAGGACTTCCTTTAGGTATACAGCTGGTGCTGAATACAACAGGTCCTTATTGGGACCCCACAGTAGGCACATATTCAACCAATGCTCTGCCAGCTGCATTGGCTTTAGGTGATGTACCAGATCAAGTTCAAAATTTGTTTGTTTGGCTTATTATACCACCCATCCCCGAAGGGCTCTGGGTGGTATACAAGAATAAGTTACCATAAAACCACTTTAAAACCACAATAAATACCAATAGGTAATTTAAAACATGAGACAATCAACACAACCAACTGAACAAAAACAGATGGTGACACATAATAAATACAGCCTACTTCGCTCCTGGGAAGGGATTGGGCAATGATGACAGTAGTGAGGTGTTAAGGCATACAGGGAACGGCATATCAGCAACCAGCCTCCCCAAAAGCCTTGTGGAATAACCATGCTTTGCAGGCCCTGTGGAACTGCTCTAAATCCTGCAGGTCGCTGATGGCCGAAGGCAGAGTTTTCCACCAGGTGGGGGTCAACGCGGTAAAAACCCTGGCCTGGGTTGAGGCCAGCCGCATCATAGAGGGGCCAGGGACTATCAGAAGGTTTGTTTCTGCAGAACACAAAGGCCAAGTGGGGATGTAAGGAGAGAGATGGTCCTTGAGGTATGTGGGTCTCAGGCTACAAGAAGCCTTAAAGGTCAACACCAACACCTTGAAGGTGATCCAGTATTTCATTGGGAGCAAATTACATCTAACAAGTAGCTTCTCCTTGCTGACATGTACACTTTCTATCTTGCCCAGCTTTTTCTGCACATGAGAGGTCTATGAAGGCAAAGAGGGCCCTTATCATTGGAGTCAATAAATTCCCTACAATTCCCAACAGCCTCTGCCAGCATGGCCAATTTTTAATTTACCTCAGAAGTTCATAAACATGAAGAGAACTTTACTTTAACTGAGAGAGAAAAATAAACAGTATGTACATATCAACAAAGTATCACATATATATCATTACATTCACAGCTCGTTGTTTGTTACAGTTTGGTTGTGATAGTAAGCCTATACAGTATCCTCAGTCAAAGTCATGGTTAGCAGTACACAGAGAAACCTCTTTTTTCTCAGTCAGTCAGGGAACAACAGAACTACAAATGGTTTTTAACTGTCACCTTTAGAATGTTTGTGCAGCTTCCCAGAATTTCCTGCTGCTTGTGCTGCTGCTGCATGGAAACAAAGCTGATAATTCCAACAAGTAATGTCCTTCCCTGCCAGCATTGGCCAATTGGCCATGCTGGCAGGGGCTGGTGGGAATTGTAGTCCATCAACATTTGGAGTGCCATAGGTTCGCCACCACTGGTATAGAAAGGAAGGACCAGGTAGACATTAAAAGCTGATGTGAGTTTGATTTGGTTGTGCACCAAGGTCATTTTAACTTTTGCACACCAGAGAATTATAACTTTGCGCTGATTTATGTCAGCAGCCGTCTTGTGTCTCCTTTGGCAATTGGACCAAAGCACTAAACAATTCAAAGTCTGAAAGAAAAAAAAGACATGGCTCAGGTAAACTCGTGACGCGTGGATGATGTACAACCTTTCTTTCCACTCTTCAAATATACTTGAGGTATATTAAAAAATACACTATTTTTCATAAGTCTTCCTAGACATGAAATCGAATCATGCATTTTATAAGCGCGAGGCTTTCCACCAAATTCCCTTTCGGAGAAGGCCCAGAATTAGGGTTGTTCATAATGGGACGTGTGATGGCATGACGTGCCAGGCTGCCTGCTGTAAACAAGATGGGCCTACCCATGTCTGTCTGAACATTTTTGCAAGCCTGTGCAGAAATGTTCAAGAAGGAAGTGATGCTTTGGAAGAAGCCGATCATTTTGGAGGCTGGCACAGTAGGCCACGCTCCAGTTTGAGCATGCCAGTCATCCTTTCCCACACATACAACTTGATGAAATGTTGATTAAATGGGGTAGAAAATGTTGACAGAAAGAAATTTTTCTCTCTTTCTCACAATACTAGAACCAGGGGGCATTCATTGAAAATGCTGGGGGGAAGAATTAGGACTAATAAAAGGAAACACTTCTTCACACAACGTGTGGTTGGTGTTTGGAAAACCAGTATGCTGCCACAGGAGGTGGTGATGGCCACTAACCTGGATAGCTTTAAAAAGGGCTTGGACAGATTTATGGAGGAGAAGTCGGTCTATGGCTACCAATCTTGATCCTCCTTGATCTCAGATTGCAAATGCCTTAGCAGACCGGGTGCTCAGGAGCAGCAGCAGTTGCAGAAGGCCATTGCTTTCACATCCTGCATGTGAGCTCCCAAAGGCACCTGGTGGGCCACTGCGAGTAGCAGAGAGCTGAACTAGATGGACTCTGGTCTGATCCAGCTGGCTTGTTCTTGTGTTCTTATGTACCTCCCCAATTTGGAAATGATTAGAAGCATTGTAGTGCACCTCCATGAAAATGCTTCATGCCTCTCATTCCAGAGCCGTGAAACTATCAGTACCTCGGTGTGTGTGTGTTCTTGGAGCAGTGCTGAAGACCAGATGGGACGTCTAACATCCTTTTTCTATTAAAAACATGTGAGTTCTAATCAACAAGCGGGTTTGGAATGTTAAATCAGCCAGCCATAAGAAATGTGTCACACATTGCTGTCATCCTAATTAATTAGATAGCATTATTTGGTGTCCCCGATGAACTCTGATGAGCTCAGTGTCTGATAATAGCTTTGTTCTTGTCAAGTTTTTACTTCCTTTTAAAAAAAATCAAGATTGCATATTGAAAGGGCCGGGAGGGGTGGAGCCCTGACTGTTGGTGGAGGTTATCTAGCAGGATAGGATGGCTTTCTACGTTGGAGGGAACATTGCACTTCTGATTAAGGTCATTTTAATTTGAAATCTTCAAGGGTAGTACTTCATGAGTAATTATAGTTTAGTAACTATCTTGCCTTTTTCGATAACGTATCTGGGCGCGCTTTGTGGTACATTTCCTGTTTTGGCAATCTCTTAAAGAGCTTTGCGGAATGATTTCAACATTGCTAGTGATCATCAGGCACCCGTACGTTCCTAGAGGCTAATGCGATGCAGCATTCTTCCAATCAATGTTAAGTAAATAATAATAATAAAGTTAATGGGTTGTTGTCAGCTGGAAACATAATTAATTACTGTTGAAGCACTTCATTCTCAGACTCACACCAGATATGGTGGACAAGGTAGTGAGTTCAGGCAGCAATGGTAATTTCACCAGATTGTAATTTCACCAGCAATGGTAATTTCACCAGCTTTAAAAAGGGCTTGGACAGATTTATGGAGGAGAAGTCAATCTATGGCTACCAATCTTGATCCTCCCTGATCTCAGATTGCAAATGCCTTAGCAGACCAGGTGCTCAGGAGCAGCAGCAGCAGAAGGCCATTGCTTTCACCTTCTGCATGTGAGCTCCCAAAGGCACCTGGTGGGCCACTGCGAGTAGCAGAATGCTGGACTAGATGGACTCTGGTCTGATCCAGCAGGCTAGTTCTTATGTTCTTATGTTCTTATTGTCTCTGTGATCCTTCATCTCACAACCAAGGTTACAAAACAAGTAAAATAGCATGCACATGTATTCTGATGATAACTTTAGTGGCTCATTTGCTTAAACAGGATTTTTTTTAAAAAAAAGCCAACATAGATTAGCATTTTACCACCCTTCTGCCCCTGATGTGTGACTAAATTCATCTTCTGTACCACTTAGCAGAACGATCGTGCATGAAAGTTCACTCTTATGGAACTCCTTAAAGACCAACAAGATACAATCCTATACCCTGGAACTTCTTTTGATCTACTAGACTCAGATCTAGGCTCTAGAAAGGGGAGAGGCAAAGCACTGGCAAAGTAATCCACCTGCCTTCTCTCAGCCCCCTCCCCTCACCACTTCCCCCAGTCCCCACAAAACTCACAGGTGTGCAGGTCCAGACAGGTAAGATCTTGGGTTGGGTGTTTGGGATGTGGGGGAGAGTGCTTGGGTGAATGGAGAGGGGTTGTGGTGAGCCAAATGGGATAATGGCTTGCTGCCCCTGTTACGGCTTGGTTTTTGGGTGGGTGCAGGGTGCATAGTGGAATGGGAAGGGCTTCTGGAGGGACAGGGTCAGTGTTTGGTAGGGTGGGGGATGGTGGGCAGGGGAATGAGGTGGTTGGATAGATGGGTGGTTATGGTCCCAGCACAATAGTGGACAACAAAGCACCACTGCTCCACCAGAGTTGGTTGATTGTTGAAGATGGTGAGAGGGTGAGGGTGACCAGGTCAAGGGAAGGGCAGGAGTATGGCCAGAATGCCAGGGAGAGCCCTCCAACCAATGGGCATGCAGTATTGAATTCTGTGCACCAATTGGTGGAGGGTTCATTGTTAGAAGGTAGTGATTAGTGGCCACTTAGATGATTATATATGGTAAGGGAGGAAAGTGGTTGGTGCAGCAGAAGATTTTGCACAAGAACAGCTATGCTAACTTTGCTTATGCTCCTCCTTGCACATTCCTGGATTCAAGTCCATGAGTTTAGACTGGGCTAATTCGGCACATGATTACACTATAATTGTGCAATCTAATCCAAAATCCCATAGACATGTTCCCTAAACAGCCTTCATTTGCAGCTATTTCCTGCAGTGGACCAGCTTCAACCTTTCTTCCCTGCCTCCTTCTCCCCTGAGCGGATAGCAGGTCTGATAAACACCTCGTTATCCAGATTTATTGCATGTTCCTGATGTAGCCAGGCACCATTGTAGCAGTCTACATAAAACTCCCACTGTAATGGCCTAATTATCCAGCTGTTTTCAGATTCTATGGGAGCCGCTAAGATAATCAATACGGTACATTGTGTTGTATTTAAATAATACAATTTTAAAACATGGTTGCATATAGAAGGCATCACTTTTTGTTAATAAAGGATAAGTTAAAAGGAAGTGATGTGGGGTGTTTGTTATGCCATTTTATCTAGGGATGACAACTTCCAGGTGAGACCCTGGTGATCCCGTGGAATTACAGTTTATCTCCAGACTGCAGAGATCAGTTCCCTTTGAGAAAATGGATGCTTGGCAGGGTGGACTTTATGACAGTGTACCCCACTGAGGTCCCTATCTTCCCCAGGCTGCACCACTGAGGTCCTTGACCTCTCCCGGCTCCACCATCAAGTCTCCCTTGGAGGGGTATGGTTGCCAGATCCAGATGTTTTCCCACCTGGATCTGGAAACCCTACCCCTCCCTCCCCAACCAGGGGCCAAGAAGAACCTGGCAAGCCTTGTTTCAGCATCTGCAATAGCTGATGCCTCGTGATACAACCATCGCATCTGCAGAGCTACACAGATGTAAGCTGCATTTTTTAAGGAGGCAAATAAAGTGCCTCCTGCCCAGTCATTCGCTTGCTAGTGGCTGAAACCCAGGATTTTTGAGAAGACTCACAAATAGCTCGATTCCCAAAAACCCGGTTTGGGGGAAATAGCACTGGGCAGACTCATTTTAGGGATGGGATCTGTGGTTGTTTCCCCACTTCTAAGATGGAGGTCGATACGCACCAGTTTCATTTGTTCCAGGACATTTTGAGCGCGGGTTCATGGTCCCCACGTAGCTTCTGCCCCTTGGTCCAATGAGTGTGGCAGCCATGCAGCAGCCAGGACTCCCCACGATCCGCTCAGGGGGTGTCCTGATTGGCTGCTGCATTGTGCTGGGGCAGGAATTTTTTTGTTTTCAAAGGGACAAATCAATGTCTCCACGTCTATTTGAGCACACACAATATGTGTCTATGCCCACGTGTGCTCAAAACGATGTGCAGACATGGATTTCACACCCCGCCATGGCCTGATTGGATGGGAGGGTCCATGTCACTAAGCAGCGGGAAAATTGAAACCCAGAGTCACCACAAGGTGCTGTTCCGAACAGCAACAGAAATAACGTGCACTGAGGGGGGTAGGAGAGCAGCAGAATCGGAGCAGCTGCGTTTCTGCCGCTGCTGTAGTGGGGAGTGCGGCTGGATCCCGCACTACTTGCCACGAGTAGCGCTCAACAAAAGGTGAGTGGGGAAACAGCCTGTGTGAAGTGCCCTGCACCAAAACAGTTTTTTAACTAGTCTAAACTCAAGTTAATTGGCTAGTGTGGAGTGGGCCCCAGTTGTCCAGTCCACCGCTCTTAACCTCTATGACATTCTGGCTGTACCTGGAATCCTCAAGTGACTTGGTTCCTGACCAAAGGATGTGGGGAGAGAGCCCACTTTGACAGCTTGCCTTTTGTAACAGTAAATCTGAGCCTGCACCACCCTGTGAATGTGTTATATGTGCTACTGGAGTGCTGCCAGCTATTTATATAATTGCATGCCAGAGCTGACAATATGCATGCAACTGTTAAAACAGAATTCATCCAAGAATCTTACAATATCACTGTTGAAGCCAGAAGAGGATAGTACTTCCACCTTAGATTATGTGAACACACTTGGGAAGCACAGCACAAAGCTATACACAATTGAACATGATTACTCAATAACAGGGAATTTAGCATTAATATATACACCTCACTTTGATATAATGGATAAACAGCTCCCGAGAGGTCAGCAGCTAAAGTGCTTTCTAGCTGATGTGCTTCACTTTACAGCCAGTCAGTTTGTGTTCTTCTGTTAATGTCTTTGAGAAAGGTGGCAGTCCAGAAACTACAGATGTGGTAATTGACATTATGAAAATTATATTTTTTTAAGAAGAAAAGGTCTGGTAGTTCTAAATGTGAAAACATGCACTTGGAAGTAAGTCCTCTTGATTTCAGTGGAATTTGTTTTTAAGCAAGGATGATATAAAAGAAGTTCCACACACAAATGATGTTGTATTAAAAGTTCTTTCAATAGCAGGAAGGTATTAGCTACTTCCCTCAGACAGCAAGAAGAATTTGGATTTATATCCCCCTTTCTCTCCTATAGGAGACTCAAAGGGGCTTACAAACTCCTTACCCTTCCCCCCTCACAACAAACACCCTGTGAGGTAGGTGGGGCTGGAGAGCTCAGAAGAACTGTGACTAGCCCAAGCTCACCCAGCTGGCATGTGTGGGAGAGCACAGGCTAATCTGAATTCCCCAGAAAAGCCTCCACCGCTCAGGCAGCACAGTGGGGAATCAAACCCGTTCCTCCAAATTAGAGTACACCTGCTCTTAACCACTACGCCGCTGTTGCCCCTTGAGAAGTATTGGGTAGACCTGCCCGCTGTGGACCCACCATTTTTTTTCTCACTGCACAGAAAAACCTCGTAAATCAGCACAGATTTTGAGAGTGGACTCAAAATGGGCCCTCTTGCATTAGTGGAAAAGTGGTTGGTATCCAGTCCATTAATATGGGGAGAAGACAGAAATCCAGAGACTGTTCTACATGTGCAATAAAACAAGGTCTTCGGATTAAAAAAAAAAATCACTCAGAACTCAAATATTATGTAGTCATTATGGAAAGTGGGGAAGTTTCGTTGTACTGCTCTCTGCTTTCCATCTCTGAATATTTTAATAAATAAAATAGATTGCAGCCATCAGGTTCCAGAGCCTTGTAAACAAAGTATTTCTCAAACAAATGCGACATTTGCTTTCTGATCCTAACACCTTCCAACCCTTCTGTAATTGTGCTTTTTTAAAGACTCTTAAAGCCTGCTAAATCCACAAAATGTTTTAAGCAGTGATGCAGAATGCAAAAATATATATTGCAGTTTTTCCTCTTAAATAAGATATCTCTAGATATAATTCTGTAAGTCCCAGTTAGCATGATCAGCTGTAATAGGGTCTGGAAATTTGCCTGGAATTTTAAGAGGAGGGGGAAAGTAATCAGTTGTAATCAATTTGACCTGGAGGTTGACAAATTAATTCCAGAGGAAGTTTGTTCATTCCTTCAAAAACCCACTCCTCAAAGCACAAGCACAACATAGGTCGTTTCTCCACTTACCATCGACCACCCTTTGCTGCGCGCTACTCTCAGCGCGCGTCATTTCTGGTGTGCTCCCGGGCTTCCCCACGACCCCGCGCTCTGCACGGGGTCATCAAAAGGGGCCGTTTTGAGGAGCACCAGGAATGACGCGCGCTGAGGGGGCGCGAGAGCAGCAGCATCGGGGCGGCTGCGTTGTCGCCACTCCTGTAGTGGGGAGTGCCGTGGGACCCCGCGCTACTTGGCGAGAGTAGCGCCCAGCAGATTGTGGGGAAACGACTATAGTGTGGCTGCAAACAGAATCCAGGCAAGGTTGCGCAGGTGAAGGAAGAAGACTATGTAGATAACACACAGCTCACCTTTCACACCTTATTTTTGAATTTTGTGGAGCTGAGTGAATGGGTTGAAATGTGGGACACTATTGAGGTGAGACCCAAACCTGCTTACTAGTGTCAGCAAAGACCAGGCAAATTTAGAATCCATCCCAGTGAAGCAACACTAGCTTTCCGACTGCTGAAAAGGGAAGAGGTGGTCCCCTTCGATGAGGTGAGCACGCTTCCCCCTAAACCCCAACTTTGCTAGAGATCCTGGAATGCCCACAGACAAAAGCCTTGCGGAATGGAAGCTGCAATAAAGAGGGGAATAAGGTAAAACTGAGTGAACAAGCTGGCACAGTGACAGCGAACCTTTCCGAGGCCGAGTGCCCAAATTGCAACCCCAAACCCACTTATTTATCACAAAGTGCCAACACGGCAATTTAACCTGAAAACTGAGGTTTTAGTTAAGAAAAAATGGTTGGCTCCGAGGCGTGCGTTACTTTGAGTAAGCTTGGTGGTAGTCATTGGCTTTGCTTTGAAGCAACCGTGCAACTCTTCCAATAGGTGAATCACGACCCTAGGAGGGTTTACTCAGAAGCAAGCCCCACTGCCAGCAACTGAACTTACTCCCAGGTAAAGGATCACGCTTTAGTTCTTCCCATGAAAATTAGTGGGGTTTAACAGCGCTTAACAGGGTTACCTACACTGCTTCCCCAAAACTAGGTCTTAGGTTTAATGCTAATTATCGAGCCCAGCAGCCCAGGCCAGCCTAGATGGGGGGGGGACTCTGTGCGTGCCCACAGAGAGGGCTCTGAGTGACACCTCCGGCACCCGTGCCATAGGTTCGCCACCACTGAGCTAGCAGGACTGAACTCCATAACTCTTTAATTTTTTTTCATGAAACTACATTCTGTTCACATCTATAGTCAGTAAAGCACAGGAGCATAGCAATCCAACTTCAAACAAACAGGAAACAGTTTGTTTACCACTTCTGTTTGCTCTCCCTTTGTTAGATATGACAAGAAAGGCAACAATGGAGTTTGACGGATTATTGAAACATGTTTCCCCAACCTCTTATCTCAGAATATATTTATCACGAGGTGCAAAGTCAGTTTGTCCTCTCGATTTTTTTTTCTGGCTTTGAATATTAAACTTTTACTTTTGTCTCTGCAAGATGCATCAATTAACTCTCAGAGAGACTGAACATCTGTCACGACCATAACTGATGGGCGAGGGAAAAAAATGTGCTCCACGTGATCTGAATCACTTGGGGCTGGGTATTTTTAGACATTTGTTATAAAACCTGAAAATTTGTCTCTAAAAACTGTATTTTGCTACTTTTTAAATTTTTAAGTAAATATTTTGTATCAAGGGTTTTTAAGAAAGTGTTTCCTGTTGACAATTTAAAGGATTAAGCACCAAAACCTGAGGAGACAGGTCAGTCGGTGTAGAGTGATACTAAGAAAATAAGAGGCAGCAAAGGAATCACATGTCCCTAACCAAGGTGACCAGACGTCCCGCTTTTGGCCAATTTGTCCCACGTCCCGCTGGTTTTTTTTACTGTCTTGATTTTTGGAAGGCTGCCGCACTGCCTTCTGGGGCACTCCCCTTTTCCCGCCCTGTCACAGGGCAGGAAACAGGGGAGCGCCCCAGAAGGCAGTGCTGTGAGCCCTAACCTCCCACCTTCACTGCCACAGGGATGCGACTGCCTTTTGGGGCACTCCCCTGTTTCCACCCACCCCTGGTCATTCTGCAGGTGGGTAAGTAAGATGACCATCTGGTTGTCACCTTTTACCCTAACAGAAGCTCATAGCCAAACGTGGCAGGTCCTGGGCTGTATTGATCACAATCCACCCAGCCAAAGATGTAGGAAATTTGTCATATAATCTTGCTAATAGTCTGGTTAATCATGAACTGACTTCCTCCTTGGTTGAATCTGATGACTTTTTCTCTATGCTGAGCAGTGCATCATATTGATAATTCATTGAAACTTAAAAAATCCATTCTTCATATTTCCTATTTTATATCTCTCCTTCCCCGAGGGGCTAATGGGGAGAGCAAGCAACCACAAGAGCAACAGCAAAAAGCAATAACAATATAAAATAGCAAACAGCAAATGTGCACTAGTTCAAGCATTTTTGCGTTTGTGCAGTTGGTGGCATTCCACATGGCAGCTGGCTGTGTAGCTACTGTTGGTGTCTGTCCACAATTTAATGGAAGGCTTGGATTACATACATCCAGGACAACTTGCACATTATTTAAAATCTGCTACATTTTTTGAGTATATCTCTGTGTTTGCACATGTGTGGTCCGTAGCATACTCTGATCTGAATGACCTAGCCTAGCCTGATCTCATTGGATCTTGGAAGCTAAAGAGGGCCAGTCCTGTTTATTACTTGGATGGGAGACCTCCAAGGAAGTCCAGGGTTGCTACAAAGAGGCAGGCAATTCCTCTGTTTGTATCTTGCCTGAAAACTCCATGGGGGTTGCAGTGGCGTATCAACAAAAATGGAGCCCAGAGCAAGAGCTGAGTTTTCCTGTCCCCCCCTGAGTTTTTTTTTTTTTTTTTTTTTTTCTGCCCCCCCCCCCCCGGGTGGCCATCCTCCCTCACCTTCTCACATTAACCCTTTGCCTGAAACTCACCCACCTTCCTGAACCTGTCCAAACGACCTCTGGGACAGGATGGCTGAGCCAGGCCAGGCCGGGCCAGATGAGGGGACATGAAAAGAGGCCACTGCTTGGTCGCCGTAGCCTCCTCCTGTTCCAAAGCCAAGAAGGTCATGGCAGACAGGGACAGCCCGGAGGGAATCACTACAGCAAGCAGTGGTGGGAGGAGCACCAGGCATGGGTGCCTTCCCTCCAGATGGGTGAGGTGGGCGATTTTCTGCCCTTCATGTGATTAAAAGGGTGCCACCCAGGGACATTTGCCCCATATGTTCCTCAGGGTGGTACCCCCCCCCGGGGTTTGTCATAATTCTGTTGTGGCTTAATGGCACCTTATACAACCCATCTGTAGCATTTATCAGTTTTATCAGCTGTGTTACAAATATAACACACACAGACACACACACACACAAACACACATGGTTAAGCATGGGCATATAAAGCCTCAACTTGCCTATTATATTTTATAATTATTTATTTAATTTTCTGCATGACAATAATGCTTTTGATGAATGATCAATAGTACTGAACCACAATGGAATGTGTTGTACTTATAGAATAGTTAATATAGTCAATATTTTCTCTTTGGTAGATGGTTATGGAAATGAGAAATACAAATTTTATTCCGTGTATACAGATTTTAGAGTGTATCACTATTTTATTAGGTATATTAGTATATATTTTGTTTTATGATGGAAGTTGTTCTGATGAGAAGAATGGAATATAAATAAAAACATTTACAAATAATATATAAGTAAAATACATTAACAACAATAATAATGAAAATGAATGCACTGTTTTGATCCATGTGCTTTCATGTATATACATATCTATTGGAGTCAGGGAGGGCATGTGACTGGGGATTATCTTCTAACAGTTACCACCTAATTAGCACCCATTCAGTAATCTATTCAGAGCCCCTAGCACCGTGGTGGCAAACCTATGGCACTCCAGATGTTCATGGACTACAATTCCCATCAGCCCCTGCCAGCATGGCCAATTGGCCATGCTGGCAGGGGCTGATGGGAATTATAGTTCATGAACATCTGGAGTGCCATAGGTTTGCCACCACTACCCTAGCATGACAGAGGACTGGGAAACCAGCAGCACTACAGGTTAGGAAATAAATCTACTTTAATCACAAAGTGAGGAGCGAGAGGTGTCAATAGTATTGTCAGCTTTTCGGCCCAAGTTCATCTGTCCATTAAACATGTTTGGTCGCCATCTTTTGGCCTACAACCTGAGAGAACCTGCATGATCCACAGAAAAGAATCACAACTCTCCACAGTAACTCAAAGTGGAGACGTGCATTAGCTGTGGATGTCACATACCAAAATACACCAGAGTAGAAAAGTTCAGATATGATGCAAGTTCAAGTGATTCCCAAAGAGCCAACAGGTGGGCTTTTTATCAGCTGTCTTCATAAACAAGAAAGACTCCTGCATCTGGAAGATGGGCTTATCTATTTACCTGTCGTCGGGAGCAGCTGTTTGCTAAGTCAATTCATCAAAGTATTCCAGCTCAGAGATGTGAAGAGCTCACCACTCCTGGCGCTAAATCATTTGTGGCCCTTGAGCTACGTCAGGATGAATAGTTTAGAGAAGATTCATATGTATATGTGCATTCTATTTGAGGTTTCATTATCCAGTGACTGGAACCAGAAAACTTCAACAGGGTCAGTTGAAGACATTGAGCTCGAGATGATATGAAAGCTCTGCTAAATCTATGATCTGTGGCTCTTTCACATATGCAAGTTATAATCTGAAAATGAGGCCACTGAACATGAATGGGCTTGGGTCTTTGGTCTGTAAGAGTCAGTAGGAAATTTCTTCAGATTCATTGTTTCTTCTTTTATTTTCATAAAAGTCACTGACAATATGTTAACTGTAACAAGCTATTTTTTAAAAAATGTTGATATAATTTATCATTTCTATTGTTCTATGTATTCTGAGAAACTTTACAGATATGCAGACAGAAAGAGATTTGCCGAAAGAAATCCAACATGCTATCTTTGAAAATGTAGGTAATAAACTTTTTGGTAGATTGTTTTACAGAGAGATTCCTGGGAGCAATAGAATGGGAGAAAAAATACAGCTTTGCTGAGAACTGAACACAGCTTAGATTGTGTTCCAAACACATTTAATTGTGGAATATTTAGATTTTCAGTGAACTGTGAAGGTTAATATCTACCCATAATAACAGTTATTTGTTTCTGTTCTCTGTTCTTGCGAGACATGCAGAGGGTATTACAGCTGTCCCAATTGAGCTAAGCTTTTTTAAGGTGTAGTTTTTCCTCTTATGTTCTCCTCTGATATTTCAGGCATAAATTTTGTTCACCATTTCCTTCATGACAATTATATGCCATACACTGGATTCATTCACTTCCACTGTGATGCTGACTCATTTCATAAGTGTTCCTGTCTACCGTTCTCATCATCGGCTATCGTTTTACAATGGGATGTCAACAATTCCTTCTCTGATATTTCAGTCAATTGCCTTAGAATCTCTCAGACACAATCATATGAAATGTGTTTACACCAATAGGGGAAGCAGAAGTACCAACAACCAACACAAGCCTTTATTGGCATATAGAACAGGACAAAATTTTAAAACAAAACAAGGTTAAGAAATACAGTTAAAATTACTAATTTCCAGTATAAAATTTCCAACAGTTTCACAAAAGAGCACATCAGAGCTGTTCAGGAGATTGGGTACCTTATAACACTCATGCCACTGAGAACATTGCAAGAAAATGGAATTCATGTATTTCATGCGTATCTTATTGTATTTAGGGCATAGGAAGTCAAAGTTAGGCCATGGTTCCCAGAATCAGTTTTATTCGTGCCATCATGAACAAACTCTTTTGGAACGTTCCATATTCTTAAAATCTTCCCTCCCAGCAGAGGCTGATGGCAGCACATTACATCCCTGCCATGGTAGCAAGGCTCTCCTCTGGTGTGGGATTTAACTCAGCAAAGATATGCTGCCATAATTCCACGCTTCGCATGGGATTAATAATGTGGTGGGAGAACTAGGTTGTCTTGGCAGCCTGAGTCAAATTCCATGAAAATCAAGATCCAGCATTTCCAGCCTATTCTTAACTAGTTCACAGAGAAACTCCCTTTTGTGAGCATGAGGCGCATTCCAAGGGGAAACCAATAGCTTCAACCTTTCTAAAGATCAAAGTATACCATTCTGAAATAAAGTGATCTGATAACAGAGAGGGAATATAGCTATTGGATCCCACTAGAAAATGTATATGCAACCAATATTTTATAGTCAAGCATATCCCATGTTTTTTTGCCCAAGGTTTCTAGAGTTGCTTGGCCCATCTCAATGAACAACACAGCATAAGGCACACATCTAGGGAGCCCCATTAGTTTCCGAAGGAATAGGAAGCAGAAGTAATATTTGACTCATCCAGAAGTGAAGACTAGATAGATAGCAGAAAGACAGAATTTTCCACTTGTTGCTCAAATTAGAGGGATCTATCCCATTTTAGGTTGAGGAGTTAGCAGGGGACACTTGCACTGTGAGAGGATAGGCCACAGAATCTCTACTGATATATCAGGGAAACCAGAATTTGGAAAAGTTTTAACAATTTTAATGAATAGGTGTTACACATGCAGACTGGTAAAAATACACAAAGAGAGATCCAAGAAACCTAGGATTTACATAGCAGTTAAAGATAGGTTTGTGGGAAAGATGATAATTGCCTGATCTAGAAGAGGAAGGTACAAGGAGGCAGAATCCAATGCCTGCATTTGATGCAGAAAAGGAGGGACAAAGATGGGCATACATACACAATAACTCAGGGGTCTGCAACCTGCAGCTCTCCAGATGTTCATGGACTACAATTACCATCAGCCCCTGCCAGCATGACCAATTGCAGTCCATGAACATCTGGAGAGCTGCAGGTTGCAGACCCCTGCCATAACTGAATAAAAGGTAGTGGGGAGAACCCTGGAAGTAAGGATACTTTGTTTGGGCAGGCTAGATATAAGAACATTTGACTATCTGGAGATGCTAGGAGAAGCAATCTTCCTAGACAAAGTGGAGTTTCTGTTCTCAGGAGAGAACAATACAGTGGACAATGGCTCAAATGAGTCAGAGGCAGGCAATGCCCAGGTTTTTTTGGTTAGATTTTAGGTACAGTTGATGAATTTACAACTCAGGGTTTTCCAATTCAGAGGAAGGTTTGATGATTCTTTAGTGGTTGGACAGGAAGGGCATGGCAGGATCAACAAAAAAGGACTCAGAAGAACTGATTGAATTAAGGCTGGTTGACAGTTGCATATCCTTTGTGAAGAGGGGTGCCTATTCCAGGGCTGTGCTTTTGTTAGCCACAGATGCAGGCGAAACGTTAGGAACAAAATCCACCAGACCACGGCCACACAGCCCGGAAAACCGACCAGAACCAATTTTATGTGTTCATTTATTTATATAACCATACCATTGTTTTTTTTTTTAAAAAAAAATATGTAAATGTTGAATCCCATTTCAAAATGGCATCTCTATCAGCAGATTACAGAACAGATGCTGAATCACCGCTACATACACCCTCAGCTAGTAAAATCCATTCACTGTTAACCATTTGCTATTTAGATCATTTTTTAGTTCTTAATCAAATAATTTGTCAAATAATTGCCTTCTAAGCCTCAGTTACCGATGTGCATTAATTTAGTCTCTACAACTCCTTCCCTAGATGACTTTTCTGACACCAGTGTTATGTTTTGCTTACTCAAGTAGTAATTGGAGGCTTCTGTTTCCTCATTGTCTTACATGCAATCTCGTGCTTGCAGCCAACAGCTTACGTAGATCTCATCATATTTCAGTTGGTCGGGCAATTTTTTTCAGATTTCTGTTTGTGAAATAGTTGCTGATCAGTGGGATAAAAAAATGTAATTCAGCTGTAATCCCAACATTTCTTTGCTCAGCAAGCATAACCAGACTGTTAGACTGGAGAGTTTTGGGTTTGAGGGTTTTTTTTGGCAAATGTCAATATTCTATATTCCTCAGGCACCCCACAAATGAAAACACGAGACTAACAGCTTGCGCTTAAATGGTTTATTCAAATAACCTGATCTGTATCATGCTATTAAATGTGCTCACACATTTAAATGGCAGTCTGATCCTTGCCGCCTGACCATCTCTGTTTTTATCCTATTATGGCTCACCAGAAGCTCTTGCATGTCTGCCTGGGTGGCATTCTGCACAAGACTTGGAAGCAGTTCACATAGTACATCCCTACTAAACCCTCCTATCAATGATGAATGATGGCAAGGCCAAGGTTTTAATAATAATAGAACTACCACTACTGTTGCACTCTGGCTATAACTAATATTTCAACTGCGTATATCTATATGCATGAATTTATTTCAACTTATTTTTAACAACTATAACAAATAGATTCAGGGTCATCCGCATTAATTCGGGTAAGTATTTAGTTCATACTCTCCCATCAGTTCAACATCCTTAAGGTAAGTAGTCCATCAATGCGAAACCATGTATATACATAAATATATTCAGTCCATCTTGGTTCATCAACATTTTATATGAATCCACTCAGGTAAGTATTCTGTACGTATTCAATGATAAGTCCAAAATTGTGCACAGGCATAAGGCCAAGGTTTTGGCATTGGTGGGGGTGAAGGCCCATAACCTCAGAACAGGGGTCTGCAACCTGTGGCTCTTCTGATGTTCATGAACTACAATTCCCATCAGCCCCTACCGGCATGGTCAATTGGCCATGCTGGCAGGGGCTGATGGGATTTGTAGTTCATGAACATCTGGAGAGCCCCAGGTTGCAGACCCCTGCACTAGAAGGTCCTGCCACCCTTCCTGTCACCAATGTGCTAAAGTCTCTATCTGACCAGTTAGGTTGAAGGTACACCAGCGGCTATGTACTCACTGTTGCCGTTTGGATAATTATGAAGCAGCCCAGCCCTGTGTGCAAGTGCAACAAAAGAAACTCTCCCAGAGAGATAAGTAAAGGAAAAACACTTACATTTATTCAAGTAGTTTTCAGTTCACAGCTTTGTTTCAGGTGGGAGGTAGATAGAAAGAAACCCAAAGAGATAACTTTCCTGTAAACAATTGAACACTCTAACGTGCCATTACGTGTGTGGGGGTAAGATCTGCTCTGTGGGAATGGCCCATAGAGGCAGGGAGTCATTGTTCATGTGCTCAGGACAAAGGGCAGGACAAAAGAGGCTGCAGCATGGAGAAGAAAGGAAATCAGTGGGCAGTCTTCTGGCCCAGTCAAGGAGGGCCGGCAAAAATACCCTCCCTGGGCAGCTGTTTGCACAGGCAACACTGCTGCAAAGCAGCAGCGCCGTCCTGTGCAGCCCCGAGCAGTGTGAAGGCGCCGCTTTCCACCTCCCTTCCCGCGGGAGGTTTTTGGAAAGCACCGCCTTCCCATCGGCGCGGTGCGAACCACACCTGCCAAAGGCGCCGCTTTCCCGTCCCCCCCCCACTCACCTCGTCCTCCAGCATTGGTCTTGAGGGCTACTGAGACCTGCTCACGCTGCCCTCCGACCCCTGGAGATTGGAGGGCAGCATGGGCAGGTCCCTGCAGCCCTCCAGACCGACGCTGGAAGACGAGATAAGTGGGGGGGATGCAGAAGAGGCGACTCCATGCGGAGCCGCCTCTTCTGTGCTGGCCTCTGTGGGGGCCACTCGCATGCTCCAGAGTGAACGGCCCCCTTCCCTCCACCAGCATAATTTCTGCCGGTGGAGAGGTTCTACTGGTTCTACCCAGCAGTTTAAACCTCAATCCAAGCCTCACTGAGGCCAGCATCAGACTGAGCAGACTGGGGGCTGGCTCTGGTCAGGTGTAGCTTTGGAGCGGAGCTAACAGTGTGAAGCTAGAGCCAGTCAGTTCTCAGTGCTCAGTCTGGTGCTGACCTTCGTGGGGCTTAGATCGAGCTTTAAACTATGGGCTGGAAACCTGCAGTTTAAAGCTGGACCCAGGTGAGTTGAGGCCAGCATCAAATGGACCCATACCACTCCCGAAGTCCATGTGGAGTCTAAAAGCAAGGTGAACCAGCTGGATTCACTCCAGATCATCACATGGACCCCTATCCCATGGGGAAGTGTCCAGGCTGAGCCCAAGGCACCATTATATAAAGCTATATATCCCCTGAGCCTTTGGGGAGGGCGGTATACAAATATAAATAATAAATAATAAATAAAAATATACCTCTTATGTTCATTTCTGAGTTAATTCTATATGTGTCGTCAGTTAAAATAATTTATTTACAGACTGACCTAGCAATATTTGGGGAAAAATCTCATCCAAATAAGCAAGAAGTTCTCATATCTGCTACTTTTTATATATACCCCCTACTTTTATTATCAAGCACCTTGAATCTGCCTTGTAGTGATACCAATTAGTTGCTAATTTCTGGCACTGATGGCCTCATTTTGTCTTGAGGTCCATTTTAATTTCTTTTCTAATTTTGCTTGGGTACTTATTCACCTTCTTTAAATGCATTATTCCTGAGACATTATTCTTCTGATTTCTTTCAAGATCTACTTTGTATTCTCTGTTTTTCTAGATAATATTTTGTCTTCCAAAGCTTTTTAAAAAATCGCTGTTCAGAATACACAAAAGCCTCTACAAAAGCTTTTCTAATTTAATTTTCTGTTGTTTGGTACATGCATTCTACTCCAAACTGTTGCTTTCCTCTAACCATTCTTTCAGGCATTGTGTCAGTTTTTCAGTTTTCCATACAGGAGACCCAGAATGAATATTCAGATCAATTTAGCAATTACTATCTCCTTTTTCTAAGTAAAACGAATAACCTTAGGTGAAAAAAAGAGAGGATTCACTCTATAATGAGACCACACGAGGTCCTTGGCTCAAGGAAGAGAGTTTGTGGGATGGCAACTACCCACACCATCAGCCACCAGCTACCCACTGCCCTTCATGGGGGGGGATCTCCCTGGATCTTAAAAAAAACATAACAGGAAGCCCAGTGGTGGGATCCAAAAATTTTAGTAACAGGTTCCCATGGTGGTGGGATTCAAACTGTGGTGTAGCGCCAATGGGGCTGGGCGGGACACGACGGGGGTGTGGGAGGGCATTCGAGGTGGTGGGGGCATTCGAGGGTGGGGGCATTCCTGGAGTGGGGAGACTGTGGCAAGGAAACAGCCGCTCATGGCCTGTCATGTTGGGTGGGAAATGAATGCACGCAGGCGCAGGCTGCCACACACGCCGGTGCACCTCCTGCTAGACTGCTTCAAGTTCTGCGCACTACTGCTGAGAGGAGGGGCATAACTAAGGAAAAAATCACATGGCAAAATCACCAATTAGTAACCCCCTCTCGGCACACACCAATAGTTAGTAACCTACTCTTGGGAACCTGTGAGAACCTGCTGGATCCCACCTCTGAGCAAGCCACACATGCATGTTCCAAATTGTCTGAATATTCCATCTTCTCATGAGTTGTGTTGCCATTTTGGGTTGCTTGTTATAACTCTCACAAGAGTTTTGTGGTGGAAAGTGCTGTCAAGGTTTTCAATGAACAAAGGTGGTTTGCCAGTGTCTGTCTTTGTGTCGCAACCCTGGTTTTCCTTGGCAGTCTTCCATCCTAGTAATAACCAAGGCTGACTGTGAAACGTTGCCCAAGGCCAGTTACCAAAGCCAGGGTTCTTTATCCAGGTATTCTCAAACAGCTGATATTTTAACATTTTATTAAAAGGAAAGGAAAAGAAATAATGAAATCAGTTCTCTCTCAGCCGTAGACAGTTCCAAGTATAAAAACCATACAATACAAGGCTATTCAGCCTAAGGCAAAAGAATAGTAAGAATACAGACAACAACAATGAGAAAATCTTAAGAATCCTTTATGAATCTCTCTCTGAAATGGTGTCGAGTTTTATAGCATTTTATAGAGTATTTTTATAGAATATTTTTATAGAATAATTTTATAGAATTTTATAGAATTTTATAGAATATGACTCATCTAGACCATTTGATCAGTAATTAACCAATTGGTTGTCGAATAGAGTCAAACCTTCTAGATCAGCCATTCTCAACCAGGGTTCCCTGGTACCCTGGGGTGCCGTGAGAATGTCCCAGGGTGCACTCACTGGGGCAACCTTATTCTCACCACCCCTACATTTTTTTTGTGAATTGGTGGTCAGCCCACTGGTGCCAAGTGCAAGGGACATGGAGGCTGGCTCCATGGGGCAGGGCCTGCTCACATAGGTCAGCAGCCACCCCCACCACCTCAGTGCTACTCCCGCTTCACCCTGGGAAGGTGGGGAAGGTGGGGAGTGTGGCAGAAGCTAGGGGGGGGCAATGGGAGGGGAAGGTGGAGGGTGGCGGCAGGGTTACTGTGAGATATGAAGAGTGAGGTCAAGGGTACCCTGACCTCGAAAAGGTTGGGAAACACTGTTCTAGATGATGAGGGAGATGACCCCCACCTGAGCATTCTTGGCAAATAAGCACTACCTGTCCAGTTTAGAATGTGGCCTTGTAAAAGCCAATTCTGTTATCTAAAGAATAACACTACTACTTAAACGAAACACAAACACAGCTTACAACTTTAGTGAGGCCAAATGGTTGCATTGTAAAGCACCTAGCAAAACCAAATGGGTGCCTCATAAAAGACCCAATATACAAGTACATTTAAAGGAAAGTATACACTTTCTTCACACTGACCCTGCTTAGCTTCCAAGATTTGAGGAGAATAGGCTAGCCTGGGCCGTCTAGATAAATGTTGCAAGAGTTTCAGAAACTAAGAACATAAGAACTAACCTGCTGGATCAGACCAGAGTCCATCTAGTCCAGCACTCTGCTACTCACAGTGGCCCACCAGGTGACTTTGGGAGCTCACGTGCAGGAGGTGAAAGCAATGGCCTTCTGCGGCTGCTGCTCCCGAGCACCTGGTCTGCTAAGGCATTTGCAATCTGAGATCAAGGAAGATCAAGATTGGTAGCCATAGATCGACTTCTCCTCCATAAATCTGTCTAAGCCACTTTTAAAGCTATCCAGGCCATCACCACCTCCTGTGGCAGCATATTCCAAACACCAATCACACGCTGCGTGAAGAAACGTTTCCTTTTATTAGTCCTAATTTTTCCCTCCAGCATTTTCAATGAATGCCCCCTGGTTCTAGTATTGTGGGAAAGAGAGAAAAATTTCTCTCTGTCAACATTTTCTACCCCATGCATAATTTTATAGACTTCAATCATATCCCCCCTCAGACGTCTCCTCTCCAAACTAAAGAGTCCCAAACGCTGCAGCCTCTCCTCATAAGGAAGGGGCTCCAATCCTTCAATCATCCTCGTTGCCCTTCTCTGCACTTTTTCTATCTCTTCAGTATCCTTTTTAAGCACACACAGTTTGTCACTCTGATTGTTCTGAATGGGCATGCCAGGGTCTGTCTGCATGCAAACCTGATACTTTACCACCAAGCCTGTTAGCACAAGGGTTCCTGCACTACCTGCTACAAGATTAAGTGAGGTCTCACGAACCGTGCTAGCAATTAGTAATGACAGCAGGAGTTCATAGTGCTCTTTCTCAGCTGCGCTCTTGCTCTGCATCTCCCCAGTGATCTTCATATATGGTGTGAACCTGGTGCCTGTGGGACCTTTCCCAAGGCTTTAAAAGTTGTTAGCAGAACTGCAAAACTCAGCCTACGCCAGAAATAAATCTGAAGGCATAATTGAGCACACTGTAATGCAAAGAAAAGAGTTTCCCCCTCGTTTTCCTGTGGAAGAAGATTGCTTTGGTGCATTTTATGCACACTTAACATCTTTATGTATCTTTTAAAGACTTATTAATAGAAGTATAAAGACAACACTCCATCTGATCCTCCTACACCCTACCACAATCTGAGAGGTATTTCTGCAATCTCTGGAAATGCTGAGAAATCTATTATTGTTGTAATGGATGGCATGCTTGTTCTGAATAAGCATTTTATTGTCATTGTGCACGCACAACGAAATTTACAGCAGCATTCCTTGATGCACACAATTTCAGACTCGTACCCCATCCTCACTTTCCCCTTCCTCCACCCATCCCTACACAGCCCCAAACACATCAACACGAAGCCACGGAGTTCAGCATAGCCACAGCTCTAGAGTAGAAACTGTCTCTAAGACACTTTGTCCCAGTTTTGATAGACCTGTATCGTCTGCCGGATGGTAACAGTCCAAAAAGAGAGTGTGCTGGATGAGACGGGTCTCCCAGAATATTTTGGGCTTTCTTTAGGCTTCGGGAATTATAGAGTTCTTCCAAGGAGGGGAGAGGGCAGCCGATAATCCTCTGCGCAGTAGTGATCACCCTTTGGAGCGCCTTCCTATCTGCCACTGTGCAACTGGAGAACCATACGCAGATGCAGTGAGTTCCCTTGCACAAACTCACATTTTATCACATCTGTCATACTTTGCATTTGAGCATGGATTCAATGTTACAACAATTAACCATGAACAGCCAGTGAAGCCAGATCTACGAATCTTATCAGTCTTCTGTCTATGAGATAAAGGCAATGATTAATGGTGATTTATGGTGACCCCATTGGGTTTTCAAGGCAAGAGATATTCAGAGGATGCTTGCCTTTGCCTGCCTCTGTGACATGCTCCTGGTATTGCTGGGAAGTCTCCCATCCAAATACTAAACAGGGTCAAGGTTGAGAGTGTGTGACTCCTCCAAGGTTACCCAGACAGTGTTCGTGACAAGAGTAGGGATTCAATCTCTGCTGGAATTCTTGACATGATGTACTAACAGGTGTATTTGCATTAGCGATGAAAAAGAATTTCATAGGTTCAATGGCTTCACCCAGACTTTTGTGATTCATATGGTTACAATCCTTCCAAAAGTAGTTGCTAAACTTGCTTGACCACCAGATAAACTTTGGGAGAAAAATGGACATGAAACTTCTTCTTCATGGCTTTGAGAATAAAAGTCACTTTCCCTCAGCTGGTAGCCTTACTGAATGTCCAGTCCTGTCAATGACTTTAAATGGTACCTCTCCTGAATGTCCAGTCATGTTGATGCCTCTGAATGGTCTTCCTTAGTGTGCCAATGGGTGTCAGTTGTGATCAGGAAGAATCCTCTGATTCATTTTGCCTTCCTTTTCTATTTCTGTTTATACTTATTACCCGCCCTTTACCATTGTCTCTGGGCAAGTTACAATGAAACATGCAACATTGAAATCATGACAGTAAAAACACAATAAATCCCCACTCTGAAAACCCCATTCTAAAAACTCAGACACAACCTAAAATGTCCCATACCCACTCCACATAGCTGCAAAAAGGAGAAGGGTACAGATGTCGGGGGGGGGGGGGGGGCAGGAGAAGTCAGCCAAATGCCCCAGGTGCTAAAACTCCAAGAACATAGGCATTCTGCAAACCTCTGGAAGGAGGACATTCCACATTGTATATCTCATCTCAAATCTCCCCCTCATAACACCAGATGTCTCAGGTACAACTACCAGCCTTCTGGTGGGACCAGAACATCCCTTGGAATTATAGCTCATCTTCAGTTACACTTGGGAAAATGAATCCTTGGGAAGGTGAATTCTATGGCATTGCACTCCATTGAAGTGCTTATCTTCCCTGGGAGTCATCTTCAAATCTTCAGGAGTCAATGGATGTTAATTGTTACAAGATAATTTCTGCTAACGTTACTTCAGTGGTGGGATCCAAAAATTTTAATAGCAGGTTCCCATGGTGGTGGGATTCAAACAGTGGCGTAGTGCCAATAGGGCTGGGTGGGGCATTCCGGGGGCATGGCCGGGCATTCCGGGGGCGGGACATTGCTGGGCGGGACTGTGGCAAGGACGCAGCCGCTGCGCCGGTCCTTGGGCAGGAAACGAATGCACGCAGGTGCAGGCTGCCACACACGCCGGTGCACCTCCTGCTAGACTGCTTCAAGTTCTGCGCACTACTGCTGAGAGGAGGGGCGTGACTAAGGCAAAAATCATGTGGCAAAATCACCAATTAGTAACCCCCTCTCGGCACACACAAATAATTAGTAACCTACTCTCGGGAACCTGTGAGAACCTGCTGGATCCCACCTCTGCGTCACTTTCTCAAAATGGTAGCCAAATTTAGCTCTTTAAATGGATTACTGCATAAACTTCAGGTTTAGAGCAGGTTTGAACATTTCCTTACTCTGTACCTGACTCTGTGTATGGATTTAACGATCTGCATGCGAACACCCCAGTTCAGAATTAGAGAGATGGTGATGTCATTGATAGCAAACGTATTATAATGCAGATTCACTAAATTAATGTAGTTCTTCTCCGTTTTGATACTCCACCCTATCTGCAATCTTAAACACACTTACTAGAAAGTAAACCCTATTGATCTTAGTGTGGTGTACTTCTGAATAAACATTAAGACTACACAAGCTGTTATCAAAATAATTTGAGATGTATTTGTTTGTTTGCATATCTGTTTATTGCTGGTATACACAAACCATTGGCTGCAACAGCACAAAACTGTTTAAAGTTAATTTGTCTTGGTGTCTCCAGTTTTACATTCTACTGACAAAAGTATTTCATTGCCCACAAAAGTATGTGCATTCTGGCAGCAGCCGTGCCGTAAGAATAAAGCCAGATACACGCGGAGACTTTTTCTCAGTGATTCTGCCCTTGTGTTATGCCATGATTGGGATACAATTCAAACCCGGCTGTAACAAGAGCTGCAAGCTTTTATGATGCATCTGTGAATAAATGTTGATTTATGCAACATATACCTCAGATGGGTGTCGTATATAAATCAATGTCCCTGACATTTATTTCATAATGTACCGTAAAGCCTTACAGCTCTGCTGATTGCATTGTGTTGTTTAGCTTGACCAAATGAGCAAATCACTAAGAGAATTGATTTTATTTTCTGCCAAACAATGCAGCTGAATTTAAAAAGCAAGCCTATGTAAACAAGTGAGCGTTAACTCCTCGTGTGCTGGCTGTTAAGCACACTGGGATTTTTGCAGTGCAATCCGAGGTAGAGTTATACCCTTCTAAGCCCGACAATTTCAATAGAAAGTCGTAACATTACTTAGGACTGCAGCGCAAGAAGGCGTAAGTCACTTTGGAATTCCAAAGGACAAACCAGACAGCATGATATAGTTATCAGTAAAAATGGTTATGAAGGTATAGGCTATAATGGTAATACATTACATTCACACAATCATGCTTCAGAGGCATCAGAAAAGGGTACTTTTCTAAAGGCTTTTATAAAATAGAAAGCCTATTTTGTTTATAGAATTATTGGTCACACTATCCAGCAAAGGGTCTCAAAGTGAGGAACAATATTAGAAACATAACATTTTACACTTGTGGTTCATAATCTTCAATTTAATATTGCTAGGGATGCCAGCTTCCTGGGGTGACTGGGATTGCAACCAATTTCCAGGCAACAGAGATCAGTTCACTTGGAGAAAACTGTTGTTTTGAAGAGTGGACACTATGGTATAGTTCCCTATTGAAGTCTCTTCTTAAACCACACACCCCTAAGGTCCTACCCCCTCCATCAGCAGATATTTCCCAACCCAGAGCTGGCAACCCTAAATATTGCCCACCTAATATGCCACTTTACTTGGCTTGGACAGATTTATGGAGGAGAAGTCGATCTATGGCTACCAATCTTGATCCTCCTTGACCTGAGATTGCAAATGCCTTAGCAGACCTTGAAAACACTGCAGGATCATCATAAGTATGTTGTGACTTGACAGCCCGTTCCACCACATGAGTTTGAAGAACATACTTGTGGTGTAATGTAGGAAGTTGAGTGAAGGAATCACTAAAGAGATGGTGATTCGAAGAAATACAGGATGTAGTTTCCGCTGCAGTGCCACTGAGATTCTTTGCTGTTGAGGAAGCATTACAACATTCTTCAAAAGACTATATTGCCAGCTTGAAGGCTCAGAAATCTAAGACATAAAGGTCACTGTTCAGTCTATGAAAAGTAAAGTGTCAGGACCAGATGGTATTCTGCGAGAGATTTATAAGTTTAGCTCCAGAGTTTCCATTAAACATCTGCATCAGTTTTTTCTCTCCTGTTCTAGAGAGGAAAATGGTCCCACAGGAATCTAAAAGACAGGAACATTATTAAGATACACATTATTTGAGAGGTGCAACGTTACAAACAATGAGAGCTATTTCATATCTGTCTCCATCTTGATTCTGAGGCAGATCCACCAAGAGGTGTGTGTGTTTGTGTGTGTCACAAATAATAATTCCCATGAGAAAAACAGTTCAGTTCATCTCTTGTGGGTGTGCCCTGAATATGCTACAGAGTATTCTCGTGGTTTTCAGGGCATCTGTGTTCTTGAGCATGGGGGAAGAAAGGAAATGAAATGAAAAACCTTTCATGGAGGGATGAATTTGCTCATCACTGCAGACCCTGGAGCCAAAAATATCTACCAGTATCCAGATTGCATCCCTTTCTCATCCCTTCCACTTGATGGGGAACAAGGATTTAGATTTCCATCAAGAACCATAAGCATATTGGATTGCTGTGTGGTTTCCAGGCTATATGGCCGTGTTCTAGCAGAATTCTTTCCTGATGTTTCGCCTGCATCTGTGGCTGGCATCTTCAGAGGATCTGAAGATCTGAAGATGCCAGCCACAGATGCAGGCAAAAGCGATCAGGAAGGAAGTATACTCGCTATGGAACAACCTAGCCTTACAGCAACCGAGAAACTCCAACAACCCCAGTGATTCCGACTGTGAAAGCCTTCGACAATACATAACCGTATTAGTTCTGACTGTCACATCCCAAAGGACTAGTTTGGTTTTTTTGAAAACTTGTATGGAGGGTCATTCATTAATGGGACGAATGTAGATTTACATCTGAATTTATTTTCAGTTTGATGTAGTATCAAGAATATATATGAAAAATACAGCAAAAACTGCAGTGTATGTTATTGTACAATAAATGTCTAAGACATACACTAGTGAAACATATTCACTATGTTATGTTCTTGTACAATAAACGTCTAAGACATACAACATTGTTATTGTACAATAAGTGTCTAAGTCATACACTAGTGAGACATATTCATTGTACAACAGAAATACATGGGGTTGTAGCAGTGTTATAGCACTGACAATAGCATTGAAATTATTGGAGGATTGTATACTGATCTGGTTGATTATATGTTAGCCTGCCTTCAATTCTGAGTAGATTGTTTACAAGTGGGCCGTTGATACTACCACACCTCATCTTTTATTGCCTGAACCCCTCCTTGTCAAGAAGTGCTGAAATTCACCAAATCCCTCACCATAATGTGCAGCACCTAAGGTTAATTTGAAGTTTCCCGGTACTATGGAAGACCATTCTCTACATCCCTCTGGCCTTTACAGCTGACTTTGGTGACAGACTAGCTCATTTGTCATGTTTGGGAACTTTAATCCCTAGGAAAGGCCAAGACGCTGAGAACTTGCATGTGTGTGTTTTCTGACATGCATCTCAGAGAAGGCTTCTTCTAAAAACAAGAGTTCAAATGAAGATGCCTGGGTTCTGTTAAAGAGAATTTGAGGAGTTTATGAATAATAAAAGGAGCCATGTGTCACAGAGTGGTAAGCTGCAGTGCTGCAGCCAAAGCTCTGCTCATGACCTGAGTTTGATCCCGATATATTTCAGGTTCAGGTAATCTGCTCAAGATTGACCCAGTCTTCCATTCTTGGTGTAGTGGTTAAGAGCAGGTGGACTCTAATCTGGAGAACCAGATTTGATTCCCCACTCCTCCATATTAGCGACAGAATTCAATTGCCATTGCATTTGTAGTTGTATTTGGAGTTGCAACTGCATCCACATGTGTCGGGGTGGAGTTCATTTGAAGTTGCATATGAATGTCTCTGGTTTTTGGTTTTGGTGTTTTTAGTACTGGTAGCCAGATCTTGTTGATTTTCCGACTGCCTTTCTTAGTGCTGAAACTGTCCTGGTGATTATGGATTACAATGGCTTCCATGTGTAGTCTGCCATAGTAGCTGTTGTTGTCAAGAATTTCTGTGTCTTCAAAGAAGATCCTATGCCCAGCTTGGTTTCGAGCCTGTTCAGCCGCTCCTGTTTTCTCAGGTTAAATTAGATGGCAGTGCCTTTCATATTCTTTAATTCTTCTCAGAATGCTGTGTAGTCCCTATGGGACTACAAAAATGACAGAGTTCATTGACAAAAGACCCACAGAACAGTGCAAGTTTATCAAGCCTCTTCACTATTAGAAATAACTGATTTAATGATATGTTTTGACATTTAACGTCCTCAAAGATGATCATTTATTTGATGCTATAAGCGAGTTTCAATAAAACCCAGTTATCAATTCACTCAAAATTCTTCAAAATCTTGGCAGCGTGCGAGCTGTCACAAAGCGTGCTGTGTTCCTATAATTACTATGAATCAGCATTTTAAATTAGATATCTGTATGCCTCCCTCTCAAGAATGCATTTGGAATCTGCCACCTCGTCAGCTGTCACAAAAGAGTTGATCGAGGCCATTTCAGCTCATGGGAGAGAAAATGCCCCAAGGTAACCACATTTAGAATGTTATGAAATGTGACATAGATGAAGCTCTGGGCGGGTGACTGTCCCATGAGACTGGATGATCCCTCATTGGCATGGTTTAGACATAACAGCAAAAGTTTTCACCCACTGGCACAAGATGGCCACAGAAGAGGACAGACAAATCTTCCTGGGGAGAGAGTTCCAGATCTTTGGTCCCAAGACTGAGAAAGCAATCTTGTGTCTTGTTGCCTGCCTAATCTCAGAAGGCTGGGGCACTTGAAGCAGGGACTGTAGTGGCCGGGTAGGGCTTCAAAGGTTAGCATGAGTACCCAGTATTGTGTTTAGAAACAAACTTGGAAGAAGAAGAAGAAGAAGAAGAAGAAGAAGAAGAAGAAGAAGAAGAAGAAGAAGAAGAAGAAGAAGAAGAAGAAGAAGAAGAAGAAGAAGATTTATATCCCCCCTTTCTCTCCTGCAGGAGACTCAAAGGGGCTTACAATCTCCTTGCCCTTCCCCCCTCACAACAAACACCCTGTGAGGTAGGTGGGGCTGAGAGAGCTCCGAGAAGCTGTGACTAGCCCAAGGTCACCCAGCTGGCATGTGTGGGAGTGCCCAGGCTAATCTGAATTCCCCAGATAGGCCTCCACAGCTCAGGCGGCAGAGCTGGGAATCAAACCCGGTTCCTCCAGATTAGATACACGAGTTCTTAGCCTCCTATGCCACTCCTACACCTCTTAACCTCCTATGCCACGGCCCCAGTGTTGCTGGGCCAAGACTGGAGTGAAATGATTCCTATTCTAGTCAACCTCCTGGCTGCAACATTCTTCACCAGCTGAAGTTTCCAAACATGTCTCAAGGGCAGCACCATAGAGAGAGTATTGCAGCAGTCTAATCTAGACACAACCAGGGAATGCACCATAGTGGCCAGATCTTTTCTTCCCGGGAAAGGCTGCAAGCTGTCTAACTGGTAAAAAAACACTGCTGGCCCCAGCTGCCACCTGCTTATCCAGGAGTTAGAAATGTACATTCTGGTATTCTTGAGTCAAAAATATACACAAAAATCTCTGTGTTCAGTCATTATCATGATTTTCTGGAATGATTACACAAATCTGGTTTTATGATGCATTATGAAAACACCCCACTCAATATTCTGTGTAGTTTTCGGGGAGTGTTTGAACATTTACCTTCATCAGCAACACACATTGTGTTTTTCTTTTACTCCAAATTTCCCAGGTAGTGGCAGGTTTCCTTTCTCATTGGATTAAATCATGTGGATCTCAGATCCTGCCACATCTCTTAGCTGGATTTTGTACAAATCCTCAAGTGGGATATGATTTTTTTTAATCTAGATGAGTCACCTCTTCAAAACATAAGCCTTCAAAAGTGTTATTAACATATCAGATGAAAATACACTCTGCTAATAGTCAGATAATCAATTTCCGTTATTACTTCACACCTTCCATGTTTGCTTTGCTTTTTTACATCTTAGCAATTATAAACAGGCTTGGGAAGGAGGGAAGGAAGGAAGGAAGGAAGGAAGGAAGGAAGGAAGGAAGGAAGGAAGGAAGGAAGGAAGGAAGGAAGGAAGGAAGGAAGGAAGGAAGAGGAAGGAACGAACAAAGGAAGGAAGGAAGGAAGGAAGAGGGAGGAAGGAAGGAAGGAAGGAAGGAAGAGGGAGGAAGGAAGGAAGGAAGAGGAACAAACAAACGAAGGAATGAAGGAAGGAAGGAAGAGGGAGGGAGGAAGGAGGGAAGGAAGGAAGGAAGGAAGGAAGGAAGGAAGGAAGGAAGGAAGGAAGGAAGGAAGGAATTTTCAGACAGCTTTTCTGTTGTACTTGTATATTTGTAATTTGGTACACTCTTCTCTGTTACATGGCTAATGGTCAATGTACGGTACTTATAAAAAAAGTCTTGTACTAACTGATAGCTAAGTCCTCTGATTTCTAGATGGTTAGCAAGATGTATTGATTGATTTCATTTATACCCTGCCTGACTTTCCAATGCGACCCAAATGGCTTACTTTGTTCTTGTCTCTTTTATTCTCTCTCTCTCTCTCTCTCTCTCTCTCTCTCTCTCTCTCTCTCACACACACACACACACACACACACACACACACACAATCCTGAAAGATAGATGAGGGTAAGAGTGTGTGACTGGCCCAAGGTCACCCAGCAAGCTTCCAAGATCCAGTGGGGATTTCCACATCCTAACGCAACAGTCTAACATTACACAAAACTGGCCAATTTCCAGCTACAAGGGAATATAAGTATTTCCCCTTCTGTTAAATCACTGGATCATAGAAAGGAAAACTTGATCATCTGACAGCTCTGATTTCACAAGCTAACTCAGATCAATGGGAAAAATACAGGTGGAATACTTTGGTGCTCTGGGCCTTTGTGAATAAAGGTCACAAATGTAGACTGAACTAGACTTGGTCAACACCCTAGAAATGTGGTAAAATTGGGATTCGGATTTATTTGCGAATAAAATTTTCGGTATGACCGAATAAAATAAATAACATATTTGGATGTATTTGGATATTTATATATTTGGGTATACCTGAAAAATTCGTGTCCATCTGATTTCTTTAGTATTTTGGGTCTTTTTGTTTTTGTTTTTTGTTTTGCATTTTAGCCTGCTCCCATCTCCTGTTAGCTTCCGCTGGAAACAATGGAGGGTGGAGCACCCCTTTTAGGGGTCCATAACTTTGGCCCCCCTCAACCAAACTTCACCACACTCAGGTGGTATCATCAGGACATTCTCCAGATGATACCCTGAAATCTTGGTGTTACTATCTTTAAAAATGCACTTCCTGCAGGCCGAAATGTTGAAAAACACCAAACAATACAACAAAATCAGAAGGACCCGAATTTTTCAGGTATACCCGAATATTTGGGTATACTCGAATATGTTATTTGTCTTATTTGGGCATATAGATAATTTTATGCCCCAATAAATCCAAATCCGAACTTTACTGAATTTCTAGGGTGTTGACCAAGCCTATTCCCTATTATGTGACGTTGTGCTCATGCAGGACCCTAGTCAGTTTCACAGAGGTTGAAAAGCAAGCTCTTGGGTTGAAAACCAGGCCTTTGGTTGAGGCAGTCATGATCCTTTTCCAACTTACTTTAATATTATTTATTAACATCTCTGTCTTTTAGTGCTTATGAATACATCCAAGTGGTGGACCGACAATTTCCTTTGGACTCTCACTTACAGAGCCATTTCAGTTCACAAAAGGCTGGGAGTGGGGATGTCTGTAAGATTAATTATGAAAGGTGGGCTACAATGGGACCATTAGATTGTGGTGGTGTCCCCCTCTAGTGTCATGATGGAGGCTTCCTCCGCCCTCCCTCCCTCCCTCCCTCCCGCCCAAGAAGCACCAACATTATTGCAAGGGGATTTCTCCTTCTGTGGTGGTCAGATAAGCACTTGCATTGGATTCCCGCCTCTACTGGTGAAAAGAGTGCTTGCCCCTGAATCTCAATAGTAAAATTGCAAAATAATCAAACTACTAAGATGAGGGGGAAGGGAGAGAGGGAATCACAATCAAAGGAAACACTCATGTGGCTGAGCTGGACTGGTGAGGGTAGAGCTGCCAATCCAAGGAGCATGATGCTGTTCAGCCCCACAACAAGAAACATCACTGAAGCCCAGTATCATGCCTCACTTGTCCACCTCTGATGAATCTGACAGTTCATTGGAGGAAGATGTATTCGAGCTCAGCTAGATATGTCAACAGATGTGGAAAATTTACTATCACAGGGACCTGATTTGGAGTTTATCAAAAGTACTGGGTAGGATGCTGACAGGTCTGTGGACTTCCCCAATATGGCACAGTCCTGTAGGCAGAAACTTAGGGCTGCTCTGTAGAAGAGAAGATGGTCGACACATTTGCAGAGCCAACACTGAGCTGTGGAGCAGGCTGCATCTTTACAGGAGCTCTCCCATGCAGGCAGCCCAGATGGATGTTATGACAAACAGTGAAGGCTGAAGCTGTGGATGCAATGTACAGTTTCCTGACACTGCCTGTGCTCACCTACTTCTTCTTGATCTTGGACTGGCTTGTAACAACCTTAACTTCAGATACTACCCTTCATTGTGTATATTCTTTGGTGTTTGACTCTCTGGCTTGTTTGACCCTGCTTCCTGGATCCTCCCACTGGCCTGACCCATCTGTGTTTGAACTCTGTCTGCTGCTTATCAGCTTGGACTGCCGAGGGGGCACTGCCACAACTCTATGCCACTGAACCTCTGCAGTGCTGGTGCTGCCATGGCAGCATGCCAACCCCACCCAGCAAGCAGGGTAAGAAGTTCAGGGGACAGGGCAATGGGTAACGACAGCAGACATGCTGCGAACCAAAGACTGCATGGTAAATGCTCCTTCTGGTCACTATAAACCCTCTGGGCATAATGGGCCTATATATAACTTATAGTTACAAGTTACAAGGGGGCATTCATTGAAAATGCTGGGGGGAAGAATAAGGCCTAATAAAAGGAAACACTTCTTCACGCAACGTATGATTGGTATTTGGAATATGCTGCCACAGGAGGTGGTGATGGCCACTAACCTGGATAGCTTTAAAAAGAACTTGGACAGATTTATGGGGGAGAAGTCCATCTATGGCTACCAATCTTGATCCTCCTTTATCTCAGATTGCAAATGCCTTAGCAGACCAGGTGCTTGGGAGCAGCAGCAGCAGAAGGCCATTGCTTTCACATCCTGCACGTGAGCTCCCAAAGGCACCTGGTGGGCCACTGCGAGTAGAAGAGTGCTGGACTAGATGGACTCTGGTCTGATCCAGCAGGCTCGTTCTTATGTTCTTATGTTCTTATGACTTACCCTCTACTGATTGACTTATTCTTGGTACATTATATCTATGAAATAACTGACTCTCTAGATCCTATTCCTCTAGTAATAACTTAATAACAGACCCCCCTCTATTTCCAATTAACCCCTTTAATCATCCTGCTTTTAACTTGCAAGCCTGACGTGAACTGCGCCGAGCCAGTTGACAAGCACTCGCCTTGGCCCCTTGCCAGAACAGATCTACATTACTCAGGGAGAAAAGAAAGCTGCCGGAAGCCTCCTCTCAAAATGGCACCTCAGCGCTTCCCTGCTGCCAAACACTGCTCAAAATGGCCCCTACTGCCAAGTGCAGAGACAAAAGGTGCCAAAAGGTTTTCCAGTTGCTTCCAACCAATCACCAAGGGGAAAGGCTGGCAGTCATGAAGGGTAGCAGAAACAGTCCCCCAGCCCTAATTAAAACCAGCTCTGCCTATTACCTGCACAGACCGCCAGTGGTAAAAACACCCATGGCTTATGCCATTGTAACACTCATTCAGTCTCAGCTTTCCCTGTTGTTTTCTTTCTGTTTTTAATGTAGGAAAAAAGGGGACTTTTTCAAGGGACTGAAGGATGACAACTGACTAACAGACAGGGAGATGGGAAAGAAGAGGAGAATTGGGGTGAGCCAGAGGAAGTGCTGAGGGCGAACAAGGAAAGGCATGGGCAAACAACGATTCACATCATCTGTAATGTATGAAACAAAAGCTCATTTTCTTCTGAAATTCTCTTTTATGCTCCAGTAACCAATATAAATTTGCAATATGATCTCTAGTGCCTCTTCCTTGACTGGATCTAGGTTGAAATCAGGCACTCCTCATTCCATATATTGTAGCAATTGTGGTAACCTTTTGAGCATCACTTCATAGGTTTCTGTTATACCTGCATGGCTGTTTATAATCTCTATGCACCCACTGAGGAGAAAATTCATAGGGTAATTTTGGCAGGGGCATATCTACAGAAAATGGCACCCAGAGCAAGAGCTAAAATTGTGCCGCTGCCCAAACATCAGGCACCCATTTTTATTTATATATATATATACCATCAAGGTATATACCATCAAGGAAACCCAAGGTTGCTATATATATTAAATTAAATATTAAATATTATATATATATATATATATATATCCCCCCCCCCCCCCCACCCCCCCCACCAGCACCACACCCCCCCCACACCACCCCCCCTACCCACCCACGCCCGCCCCCCCCCCCCCCCCCACCCCCCCCTCCCCGACCCCCCCCCCCCACCCCGCCCCCCCCCCCCCCCCCCCCCCCCCCCACCCCCCCCCCCCCCCCCCACCCCCCCCGCCCCGCCCCCCCCCCCCACCGCCCCCCCCCCCCCCCGCCCCCCCCCCCCCACACCCCCCCCCCCCCCCGCCCCGCCCCCCCCCCACCCCCCCCCCCCCCACCCCCCACCCCCCCCCCGCCCCCCCCCCCCCCCCCCCCCCCCCCCCACTCCCCGCCCCCCCCCACCGCCCCCCCCCCCCCCCCCCCCCACACGCCCCCCCCCCGCGCCACCCCCCCCCCCCCCCACACCCGCGCTCCCGCTGCTGGCGCTCTCCACCAGATGAAACCTCCGCGTCTCGCCTCTTCCTTAGCGACGACCCTGCGGGGATGACTACAGGGTGGGGGGTGGGGGGGAGTTTACTCAATTCACAACTTTCCAGTAAATGTGTGTAAACACATGGTTCTGCTCTGAAGGATTTGGAGTAGAGAGCAAGGTGACTGGAGCGGATGGAGTTCAAGAAGATGTGAGGTCATTGCCCCATAATGGCAATGACATTATGTCTTGGGGAAATTCTTACAACATCACTATATGAAAGCCATTTTTTACCCCACTTTTCAGCTCATTGGACTGGTAATATTCCATTATTCCATATTCCAGATGGGTAAATAGGAGGCCTGATTCCAGCTTGAGTTGTAGATTTTTCTTGGGATTAATAAAATTGAAAAATCATGTAAAAAAATTAATGATATTGGTGTAGGGATGGAAGAACCAGGCTGCTAATAATGGAGCACTGCATGGTAGGTTTCCTGAGATAACCTTTGATATCTTCTCATCAATGTTCTCCCTTTTATATAGAAAACAGATCTCCCAAGAAAGCCAGCATGGTGTAGTGGTTAAGAACAGGTGCACTGTAATCTGGACAACCAGGTTTGATTCCCTGCTCTGCGACCTGAGCTGTGGCGGCTTGTCTGGGGAATTCAGATTAGCCTGTACACTCCCACATGCCAGCTGGGTGACCTTGGGCTAGTCACAGTTGCTATCTGGAGCTCTCTCTCAGCCCCACTCCTGACAGGGTATTTGTTGTGAGGGGTGGGAAGTGGGCAAGGAGATTACGTAAAGCCCCTTTGAGTCTCCTGCAGGAGAGAAAGGGGGGATATAAATCCAAACTCCTCCTCCTCCTCCCTCCCTCCCCTCCTCTGCTTCTTCTTCCTTTGGCTGCTTCTTCTTTTTCTTCTACTTCTTCTTCTTCTACTTCTTTTTTCTTCTACTTCTCGTCCTTCTTCTTCTTCTTGTTCTGCTTCTTCTTCTTCTTCTTCTTCTTCTTCTTCTTCTTCTTCTTCTTCTTCTTCTTCTTCTTCTTCTTCTTCTTCTTCTTCTTCTTCTTCTTCTTCATTCTTGAAAATTACACAGGGGGTGAGAGAGCCCTAATTCCTCCTCATTGCAATCTCCAGCAGAATAAGGCCACCACAGTGCTTTTTTGGGGGTGGGTGGGTGGGTGAGATTTTAAAATGATGTTTTATCTCTGTGATAGACCCTGGAATATGATACCAACTACTTTGGTCTTCAATCTGAGCAATTCACAGCGTGAATGAAGGCCTATAAACACAATGGAAATATCTCTGCAATACCAAAAGCAAAAACAAAAATTTGAAAAGTGGTTAAAAAGCGACAAAAATGAAATATTAAAATGAATGAAACAGAGAACATTTCTCATGAAAGAAGTTTTGAAATTGTGTTAGTACAAAAAGATCTGAAAAGAATAATGGTGTGAACCCTGTTGCTTCAGAGAACACACAGAATCCAACACACTGTGAACTAGTTAAAAAAAGGAGTTGTCAGTGCATAATATTCAAGAACACTGTGGTTTTCTCCATAAAATCCCAATCCTGAAGGTGAATTTCATTATTTGCTGTAACCACTTGTTTTGGCTATAGTAGGTTAGGATTGCAATATAAAGACCAAGAATACAAGGCAGCCAGAAAGACAGAGAATGTTGCTGCTTTCTCATATGAATGCTAGTGAAGGCCGTTTCCGCATGGCCACGATGGGGGTTGGGTCGGCGTACATGACACTGACCCAACCTTCCTGGGACCGTTCGCACAAATGGTCCCAGAAACTTCCGGGAAGATGGCGCTGCGGAGCGCCGTCGCCCGGTTGACCTACCATGTCTGCGGCTGTCCGGCGTGTCACCGAGGCCTGGGGACATGCCCCCCTGCCCTGCACGACCGCTCCAGTGTCACAGGGCAGGGGGGGCATGTCCCCAGGCCTTGGCAACGTGCCAGACGGCCACAGAGATGGTAGGTCGACCGGTCACAGGGGAGAGGGATGGCGCCTTCGAGCTGCTGCCGTTCGCATGGCAGCGGCTGGAAGCCACCGTTTTCCATAAACCTGGCTTGGGAAGCGAGGTCGGAAAACAGCGGCTTTGCACCGCCCTTGTGAACAGCTCCCCGGGGACGGCGTTTTTGCCATCCCCAGGGCACTGTTAAAGGCCCGTGCGGAAAGGGCCTAAGTTTCACACGAAGAATTCTGTTTAAAATAACTTCATTAATAGCAAGGATCCTGTAATCTCTGCAGAATTAACTCCCTTAACATCAGGTAGAATGAGGTGACATGAAATTGTGGAATTTCCTCATGTCTCTTCCAATGCATGGTTCTTCAAATGCCACATCAGATATTCCACTTCTAGACATTCATCCTATGCAAATGCATGCCCTGACCTCAATCCCCCAGATTCTTGCCAGGTTTCAGAAGCTGAGGATTAGCCTTGCTGAGTAATTGAATGGGAATGCACCAAGAAATGCCAGAGTTGTTATGCAGAGGAAGGCAATGGCAAACCACTGTTAGACCCTTGCCTTGGAAACTCTGTGGGGTCACCATAAGTCAGCTGCAACTTGATGGTACTTTACAAACACAAGTAAACATATTTTTTCTCAGTCCATTGAAAGCGGAATGACATAATTCTCTTTAGCATAGTACTGTCGGTGTACCAAAGTCAAATGGGAGAACATTACAATATTGCTGGATAAGTCCAGCATCCTGCTTTTCATTTACCTAAACATTTATAGTCTACCTTTCTCCCCAATAGAGACCCAAAATGGCTTACAGTGCCATGCTTCCCTCTTCCATTTCATCCTCACAAGAAGAATCCATGAGGTAAATTTGATAGA